>NW_027766124.1:0-296 GCF_054177405.1 Leptonychotes weddellii
AGAAATAAAGAAGATGTGGTCCATATATACAATGGAATATTACTCAGCCATCAGAAAGGATAAATACCCAACTTTTACATCAACATGGATGGGACTGGAGGAGATTATGCTAAGTGAAATAAGTCTATGTGAGTTATTTTTAAAGTACTCATGACATTTTAAAAGCAATGCAATTCTTACTACCTTTTATTAGTTTTGACTTGAATAAAAGTGGGTTGGTGTTTGTTCTCTCAGTGTGTGGGCAGCCAGCACTCAGTGATGTGCAGTGGGCTACTTTTTGCTTACAGTTCATAACA
>NW_027766125.1:0-296 GCF_054177405.1 Leptonychotes weddellii
CCAGCCTTACCTTCTTCCCACCTCCTCATCTGTCCACTCCACTTCTTTCAGACACATCTTTTTATTTTACTTTTTAAAGATTTATTTATTTATTTTGGAGAGAGAGAGAGAGAGAATGAGAGAGCGAGCACAGCAGGGAGGGATAGGGGGAGAGGGAGAGTCTCAAGCAGACTCCCCGCTGAGTGCAGAGCTCAAGCTCCATCTCACCACCCTGAGATCATGACCTGAGTGGTAATCGAGAGTAGGACACTTAACTGACTGAGCCACCCAGGCACCCCATGCACATCTTTTTAAAA
>NW_027766126.1:0-296 GCF_054177405.1 Leptonychotes weddellii
CCCGCCGTCTATCCTCCGGAATATCGCCTCGGATTCACTTCTCCGCATGTCCTACCTTCCAGAAAGTGGTCGCTTTTCTGTTCAGAGTTGCTGCTATTCTTTTCTTCGATCTCCTGTTGAGTTTGTAGGTGTTCCGAATGGTTTGACCCTATCTAGCTGAATTCCTGGGACCAGACAAAATCCAGGTCTCCTACTCCTCTGCCATCTTGCTCCCCTCCTGCTTTCTCTCTTGTAAAGGTAAAGCTACTCTTCCTTCTGAACACTTGAAGTCATATATCTGGATAGAGCAGTTTGAA
>NW_027766127.1:0-13951 GCF_054177405.1 Leptonychotes weddellii
ATCCCCTCATCTCGGCCCCCCCACATCCGGCACCTCCCACCCCGCTCCGACCCTGTCCCCCGAAGTGACCCCCTTACCCGGGACCCCCCATTCCGGGCCGCCCCCTCATCCCGGGCCCCGCCTCACCCCGGGACCACCCCCCACCCCCACCCCGGCCAACCCCTCACCCCGGCCGTGGGGCGCGGCCAGGTCCGCCGGGCGGTGGCGCGGGGGCGGGGCCGGGCGGCCGGCTGCGGTCACCGTGGCAACGGCCGCCGGACGCGGGGCGGGCGCAGTGCGCATGCCCACTGCCCTCTGCCCGCCGGGCTCCCGCCCCCGAAAGGAAAGGGACGTGGGGTTCGACGCCTAGTAGGGGGCACGGCGCGCAGGGCTGTGACCCCTACGGGGGCACTCGGCCCGGGCGGCGGCTGTCCTCGAACGAGCCTGGGGTCGCAGGCGCCCCGGGGCGCGGCGGCGCCCGGCATTCGGCTTTCCCGCAGGCGAACCCGGGCGCTCGGGTGACCGGCCTGCCCTGCACCCCTCCTGCCCGCTCCCGGGCTCCGGCAGGTGTGCGCGGCCGCAGGTGTGCGCGGCGGCGCTGGGCTGTGGCCCTGGCTGTGTCCAGACGCAGGCTAGGCCGGGACAGGGGCACTTCGGGAGGCTCCCTGGTGTATCGGGTCCAGGCAGAGGCAGCAGGGTGGCCAGACCGGGCGGGACAATCGCACAAGCCGTGGGCCCCGCGCAGGTCCCAGCACCGCTCTGGGCCGCCGCTGACCCGCTTCAACACCCGCCCCTCGCGCTCAAGAAGCCCCACTAGGCAGTGCTGAGCTTCTGGGGCGGAACGGGGAAAGGATTCTCAGGCTTTCTGGACCACTCACAGACAAGATGTGTGGGTGTAGGTTACCGGCTTTCACAAGAAGGGACTTTCACAGGTGATCTTTTCTGAGCTAAGAGAGGTTACCATCACTGTCAGCGGGGGCGCGGCAGGACCCGGCCTGTACCCCAAGCTGGACAGTCAGGGGACCCGTCTCGACGGACAGGATCTCTCGCCCCTCTTACACATTCCGAAGTACAAAATGACATGCATTTCCTGTCTCTGGAAAGAGACGAATGAAACACAGAAAGATACTCAACTGGGTTGTAATCGGGGAAGTGCAAATTAAGATATCTACCTAGCAGTGGATGCTGAGTGAAATCAGTCGGAGAAAGACAAATACCATATGATCTGACTCACATGTGGAGTTTAAGAAAAAAAAAAAAAACAAAAAAAAAAACAGGAGAAAAGACAACCCCAGCCACGGACTATTAACTCCACAGAACAAACGGATGGTCTCCAGAGGGGAGGTGGGGGGGGATGGGGATGAAGGGGACACTTGTGAGGAGCACTGAGTAAGGCAGAGAGTTGCTGAGTCACTATATTGTGTACCTGAAACTAATATAATACTATGCTGACTATACTGGAATTAAAATTTAAAATTCAGTTAAAAAAGATACCCACCTGTCAAAGTGGGTATAACAAACATTTATAAAGACACATCTAGTGTTGGGAACAGGGTAGGGAAGCCCTCATGGCATTCCTGGCAGCAGTGTAAATGGTATGAACTTTTAGAAGGCAAATTTGATCTATTTGTTCATAGCTGTCAAAAGTCTAATGTGCATACCCTCCTACTCAGCAATTTGTATAAACTTTTTACTCTATATACTTCAATAGTGCTTATATTTTCACACCAAATATATATTCATGTATTACTTGAGTAATTTAAAAACATTTTATAAAAGGAATCCAGAGTTGTTGGCTTCTGTAAACACTTTCTTAAGTTTTGTAACTTTACTACTCTAAAAGTAATAATAATAATCAAGGATACCTTTGGGGTTTTTCCAGGAGTGATTAGCAGCAGAACATTTAAAATGAAAAGCAGGTCTGAGTTGCCTTCAGGAAGGGTCTGCAGGAGCACAAAGAACAGACCCACTGGAGACAGGCATACGGGCCCTTACAGGGTTAGTGGCGAAGGTCTGGAAGGGGCCAAGCTGCTGAGCAGGATAAAGTCAAATTTTAAATAGCAGCCAGCTACCTGGGAAGCAAGACCATGTGGCAACGAACCCACAAATCCTCCCCTTACATTCTCAGTAGGTCACAAGGATCAGCAGATAAACAGTCACACACACAGCTACCCCACCCACTCCCAAATATCTCTGGACTCACCAAGCACAAATATTACAGAATCCCGTGAAACCACAGAACACTTACTAAAGAATCACTGGTAGGAATTAAATTTAAGAACTCCTTCTTCCTGGGAATGTATAAGAATGTTAAAAATGTGTATATACGCACACCTTTTCAAACCAGGTCAAACAAATTTGGTCCTAGGGCTGGAAAGTCTTAAGAAACCCCAGTGCATGGATAATGTGCCCGTCTGTACTCTGAGTCCCATGGGCGACTGTCACAATAAACACGGTCCAAGCACAAACACTGATAAAAGTCAAACACCATGAAGCAGAGGTTACAAAACAAAGCCAGGATCCAAACACAGCCCTTTCAAGGACACTCCAAACAAAACGTGGAAAGCCAACTCAGAACACTTCAACAAATAACACAGATCCTTTCCTTCAGGGGAGAGGGCCTGGGGCCTGCGCTCAGACCGCCAGCTTCCTCTCAGTTTGCTGCATCCACGTTCCTGTGCTTTTAAAATCTTCATTGTGAGTTCAACTGTGCCCCCTGCAAATCCAGGAAGGAGAAGGCCAGACTTCTAAATCAAAAGGCTAACTCCCAGAATATTTTAAACAGCATCCCTGCTATTTCTGGGAGAGCACGGCCGGGAAGGGTGTCTAGGGTGGCAGGAGGTGGAAGGCCAGGAACCCCGAGCAAGCAGGCAGGAGGAGAGCGAAGCAGGTGGTCACCCTGTGTGTGGGGCATTCCTGAAGGCATTCCGGAACCCTCCCAATTCCTGGGAGGCGCTCCGCACGTTCTCTGGCAAGCTGACCTGTGGGTCGTTTATTCACTCATTTATTATTTTTATAAAAGTAAGTGGTGCTATTAAACTTCACAAGTAGTGCACTTCACACAATCCGGGGTCACAAAAAGACAACCTTACACACAAGAGTTCATTTCTGTATCCAGCAAGACGTGATTGAAAACCCTTTCCAGGTACTGAGACCACCTTTGGAGGAAGCTGCTTTAGCCGGAATTTCCCTGATTGACTAAGAGAGCCCCTGAAAATTCACTCGCGGAGAAACTCTTTTTACTTATTAAAAGTCAAGTCTCGGGCGCCTGGGTGGCTCAGTCGGTTAAGCGGCTGCCTTCGGCTCAGGTCATGATCCTGGAGTACCGGGATCGAGTCCCACGTCAGGCTCCCTGCTCAGCAGGGAGTCTGCTTCTCCCTCTGACTCTCCTCCCTCTCATGCTCTCTGTCTCTCATTCTCTCTCTCGCAAATAAATAAAATCTTTAAAAAAAAAAAAAAAGTCAAGTCTCCCATCCCAGTCTGAAGGCTCAATTTAGTGAGGTTTTATTCTAGCAAAATTAATTTTAAATGAGAGTATGCTCTGGGGTACCACATAGAACTTCCTTCCTTCCTTTCTTTCTTTCTTAAGATTTTATTTATTTATTTAAGAGAGAGAGCGCGTAAGCAGGGAGCCTGATGCGAGGTGTGATCCCAGGACCGTGGAAACTGAAGGAACAGCCTCAGGAGAGAGTGAGGTCCTCGGCTGGCCCGGAGGTGGTAAAGCAGGGGCTGCCCTGAGGACCGCCACTCTTCTCAACTTGGAAATCATGTTTTCCAGTGACGTGGGCCGTGTTTCCAGTCTCAGACTCTGTCCTCAAATGCCTGGGAGCCCCAGAGGCAGGCGTGTGCGCCGGCCTGAGGTCCCGGATCCTTCCCTGTGGGTACAGAATAAACTGACGTTCTGTACCCGTCATACCTTGTCTGGAGCTTCTCAAATACCCTCCCGTACATCCGTTCCTAGCATCATGCTGAGAACAAAACGTGTGCCAAACAAATATTCTCTGATTGGTCCACTAATTCTCTCTGCTTAACAGTGTTGATGGAAATAAAGCTGGAAACTGCAGCTAATATTTATTGAGTGCTTACTGCATTCCAGGCACTCACTAGTATTTTATATACATGATCTCATTTAATAGAAGGAACACAGAATTTGAAGCACATTGACCTGGATTACAAATTTGGGCTCTACTTACAAAGAAACAAAACCTGAAAGTTTGCAGCAAAGCCTCGTGCTGGTCACGTTTGGGTATATGCTGGCGTCAGAGCGAGGTGTATGTATTTACAGAAGTTATTACAATATATATGTGCACCTCATATATTATGTATGTACTATGAATTATGTATGCAAGATGTTCAAAAAGGATTTGCTGTTTTGAATTTTTAAGAAATCTACTCTATAAAATATAAACAATTTGCACATAAGCAATTTACAACAAACTTAAATGATTGATTTATTCTATTTTTTTTAAAGATTTTTATTTATTTATTTGTCAGAGAGAGAGAGCGAGCACAAGCAGGGGGAGCAGCAGAGGGAGATGGAGAAGCAGACTCCCCACTGAGCAGGGAGCCCGACGCGGGACTCGATCCCAGGACCCTGGGATCATGACCTGAGCCGAAGGCAGACGCTTAACGACTGAGCCACCCAGGCGTCCTGATTGATTTATTCTAATTTATTTCTTATTTTTCATGTAAAAAACCCTACAATGACCTCAGTGACTATATCCAAATATATACATAATGATGACAAATATATAAAAACTCATATTCGTGCAATTAAATATAATGTACGCCATAAATATTACAAAGAGTCACATACGTATTTAAGTGAAATTGGTTTTCTGCTTTGGTACTGTTCTATGTTTTTCAGATTAAAAACTCCTTGGCAAATATAAATAACTTTGCCCTTTGACTTACTAAGCCTGTGACTCTGGGCCCCTCGAGTGTTTGGAGCTATTGCTCCCCCTGGGACAGGAATAGGAACGCCTCACAGGTGATGAGTGGAGGCGGTAAGATGAGACAGGGAGGCTTGCCTGCAACAGAAAGACAGGACATGCATTTGCTGTGAGGCTTTGGGAGAGTCACTAACCCTCTCTGATCCTTGGAGTTTGGTCTGTAACCTGAGCGTGATTCCTCTACCTCTTACTGGTAAAGCTCCCAGGATCACTGCTTCTGGGTCTCAGATGCAGATAGGCAAACGCACCTGCTTTTACTGACCTGAGTCTGACTCGTTGCTCAAGGAACAAACAAACCCCGTGTGAGGCAACAGAACTCTATCCTTGACCAAACTCCGGTGAGGCTCCTCCAGGGTCTCAGCCTTCACCTCCTGACCTTTCGTGTCAGCCCGTGGGGCCTGTGTTGCCCAATCTCAGGGAGACCCCCCCCATGTCTGATCAGGTGCCTCAGCACCCCGTCCCCAGATGAATCCCATCGTCTGGCTCGCCTTCAGCAAGAAGCCTGCGAGGCTGGTCTGGCAGAGTCCCAACCCCTGACGCTTCCTCTCCGTGGCTTCCCTCCGTGCCCCCACATGCTCCTGGGGTGCACACCCCACTTCCCTTCTGGTCACGCAGATGGAGCCCCGTTCCACCCTCAGCACCCGCGGCAGAAGAACCTGTCTTAAGCAGAGGTGCCGAGGGATGGAACACGGCCTTGGTTAGAGCGGCGCTCACCCCCACATCCCGAACGTCAGCGGGATGGCCACAGGGACATTGAACCTCTTCTCTGCCCCCAACCGTCACCCCTCCCTCAGTCAGCGCCCCTCCTCTGTCACCAGACCCAAGGCCAGCGCGTCTTCGTTGCCACTCCTCGCCAGCAGGTGTGGGGACTGTAAGAACACGGACAGCGCCAGCAAGAGCCGGAGGTGACCTTGGCCTCCCCACCAGCTTCACTTCCAAAGCTCTTTGTGCCTGGTGCCTCCGAATCACTGCCCATGTCTGAGTTATTCCTTTTTAAATTACAATCATTTAAAAAGGTTACTCTGTATTTAGTTATATTTATACGTCTTTAAAATATGGAAACTGAAACTCAGAAACATTTGTAAATAGCGGTTATCACGGACAAGATAGCCGAGGTAAGCTGAGCAGCCCACCTGGGAATGCAGGCTTCACCAGCTGCTGGCTCTGCGCCTCGGTGTCCTCCCGCCTACGTGAGGCTGGAGAAATGCGAGGTGTTACCTGCTGGGGGAGCTGGGGGGGCCTTGACGTAGTGCCTGGTGCAGTCAGTGCTGAGCCCCTAGGACCAGCGTCCGAGGACCTGCGGGCAGTCACCTGAACATCCACAGCCGCACCCAGGTCAGAACAACCAGGAGATGGAGCTGGGGTGGATCAGACGGTGGGGGAGGCTGTGGGGAGCATGTGTCCCCCTCCTGCAGACCCCACCGTCTGGGCCACTCCTGCGGGAAGGGGCAAGCCCCGCTTCTGCACCAAGTCTCCTTCCTTCTCTGGGGCAGCCCCTGTCAGGCAGCTCCAGCAGAAAGGCTGCAGGGGGAGCCGTGAGGTGGGGGGACACGCTGGGGGGCAGGGAGGGTCCTGCCGCTTCCCTGACCCGTCAGCACCAAGGTAGTAACACCTGCTCTGGAAACTGCACACAGTCCTTAACTGAGCAGAAAACGGTGAGGTGGCCTGAGGGGAAGGAGTCTCAGGAAGCTGTAGGGGAGCAAGGGCTCCCCCCTACCCCGAGGTCTCCTGGGTTCCAGAGCTGGCCCCCGAAACGGGCAGGGTAACAGGAGGAAAGGGCATGAGTTCCTGAGCCTGGAAGCCTGCGCGCTCAGGCGTCCCGCGGCAGAGTGGTGTGGGGCCTCAGCCGCTTCACCCGGGAGGGGTGCGGGCCTTCCAGGGAGAGACATGATGTAGGAGACGCGGGGCCCTGGGAAGAGCACTGGGGAGGTGTGGCCGTTGGTGCCAAAGTCTGGGGTGGGTCGACGTCAAGTCTCCTGGCCTGTGACAAGCGTCCATCGTCCTGGCCAGCCAGGCTCCAGGGAGGGGATGGGTGACCCGGGTCCCTTCGGAGGGTCCGTCTTCAGGCAGATGAGGGGCGCTCAGAGAAAGCCTCTCCAGGACTTGCTGTGTTTCCAGTGCCCTCTGCTCAGAATAATCAGTGGACCCACGCAGCACGTTTTGGGGTGCTGTGTCCCAAACTCCTTCATGGTGAAACAGGGACAGAGGCAGTTAACTTTCTGCAAGGACTCAGCTCGGGCAGGGCTCCAAGGGGGGTCCAAACTCGGGGCATCTGGGTACTCAGCCGGCAGAGCGCACACGTGCAGGGCCTTCAGCCCATTTCGACTTACACATACGCACACCACGCACACCGACCCACAGCAGACATGCGTGAACACATGTGCACACCACACAGAACACGCACAGACACGCGCGCACCCCACACACCCCTGGCAGTACACGAAACCTGCGTCTGCCCTGGGCTCGTGGGGGCCTGTGTGGGAGGCAGGTGGTCCCGGGCTGCTGTGCTGGCCTGGAGGGAATACTGAGCTTCCCCGATCCATGAGGAAACCGCATCTCACCACTGAATCTGCCATTTTTTTAAGATGTTAAATGTAAAGAAAAAATTGTTTAAGAAGAAAACGGCAGGACGATCCTTCCAGCCGACGACAGAGGGCGGCCGACCTTCCCGCCCTGTGCAAACTCCAAACCCAGAGGAGCAAAGTCTCGACCGCGGCGGCCACGGTGGCCTCACGGCGCGCTCAGAAAGCACTGGGGGGACAGTCCCAGGAAGCGAGGCGTCCAAAGCCACGACGCTTGCGCGGATCCGCACCACCTCTGCGGGCTGCTCAGAGGCCGGCAGCCTCAGCCCTGCGTTTCCCCGCTCCGCCCTGTCCCTGCCGCGCTCTTCTTTCCTTCCCTCCTTTCTTCCTTCCCTTTATTCCGTCTCCTCTTTACAACCGTACGTTTACGAGTCTTCTACAATTCGCCTGTTCCTTCCCATTCGGCTAATAGTGACAGATTTACTATACCGGTGTTAAAATATTCAGTATCTTCTTAAAAATAGCTATTTTTTCTGCTTACAAGAATAATGTGTGTTTACAGTACGCAACTTGGTAGATAATGAAGAGCACAGACCAATTAGACATCATCCACTTTGCAATAAGTTAATAATCAAGCCAAGCAACCTGGCACCTCAAATGCAGGACAAATGGCACCTGTCCTGCCATGTTCTGCGGTTTTAAATGTCATGTGTTCCAAGGCCCTGCCCCTCCGCTCCTTCCCCTCAAACCCGCCTGGGGCCTCCCTGCAGGGCCTGAGTTCACAATGCTCCTGCGTCTGCAGGGGTTCCCACTCAGCAGCAACCACCCCTTTCCCACCGCCCACAGGCAGACCCTAGCCCGCCGAGTCACGTCCCCTTCCTTCTGCCCACGTCAGGAGCTCCTGTTACTCAGCGTCCGCCCGGCATTCTGGGCCATGTGGGCCCTCCGCACAAGCCACACAGACCCTTGCAGGAGGCCTCTCTGACAAATCTCACTGCACCTCCAGGGAAGGGTGCACCTGCCACGGGGGGTGGGGTGGGGGGGTCTTGCTCACAGCTGACGTTACTCAGTGGGCAGCTCACCCCAACTCAGTGGACCTCTCTCCCTGTCTCTCCCTACATCTCTCCCCTGTCTCTCCCCACATTTCTCCTCTGTCTCTCCCTCTGTCTGTCTCTCCCTCTGTGTCTTCCTCTGTCTCCTTCTGTCTCTCTCTATCTCTCCCCTGTCTCTCCCCTGTCTCCCTCTGTCTCTTTGACTCCCCCCATCTCTTCCTCTCTGTCTCTCCCCCTCTCTCTCAGTTCTGCACTCATGTTCTGTGGGTAAATTCAGTCCCGTAGGTTAAAGTACGCCAAGGCGCACGTGAGAGGGAAGGACCCGGGGCCACAGGGACGCCTCCAGGGCAGACCCAGCCGCGGTTCGGACACCACTGGACAGATCAGCCAGGAATTCCATGTGACGAGCTCGGTGATCAAGTCAGGTGGATGCCCACAGATTTTAAAGTAGGCGGGAGTTAATTCTCTGTGGCAGGGCTGGGCCGAGAAGAAGGAAGAGCAGAAGTCACTGTGGTCACGACTGTCTACCAAACGTGGCTAGCGGAAGGGCTGTGCCACAAAGTGCAATCCGGGCTTTACACACAAGTGTGCACAGGAGGAGAGGGAGCTGAGAACGGTATTCGGCCGTTTGGAGGCAAAATCTACCCGTTGAGATAAAGAGAAAGGTCTGGCTGTGGCCCAGAGGTTCCCGTTTGAAAATAAACCCATCGTGCGGGGCTGCCGGCCTCCAGGACATTCATCTTCGCTGTCTTCATGTTCTGGAACCTTTCCCGTCAGAGTAGCTTACTGGGCCTGATCTCTCTCCCTCAGTCTCTGTTCTCATCTGTAAACAGGTCACCGGAGAGGAGCTCTTTCTCAGACTTGGAAACAGGCTTGAAGCCCGAGCCGTGTTCCTGCGGGAGCTGGAGTGAGGGAGGGTCTGTGAGCAGGACCCCCGCCCCATGGGCTGGGGACAGCGGCGGGGGAGATCTCTGTCTGCACACACAGGACTTCTGTCTGTCTGTCTGTCCTCTGCAGTTCTTCGTCTGGGGGATCCAGGCGTCGGAGATTTTGGAAATAATTGCATTGCCTTCTCTGGCAAAGGTGGGCTCTCACACTCCCGGACAGAAACATTCTCGTTCACCGAGAAAGGAAAAGACTCGGGAGTGATGGAGTGACGGGAATGACGGGGTGCCCGAGGGCCTGAGGGTCCGGGAGGCTGGGCTGTCTGGTTCAGAAGGTCAGCTGGAGGCGGGCACCCCCCACCGTGGGGTCTCCCCCAGCCCCCACTTGCTCCTCGCTGATCCCCGGGGGGCGGAGGGCAGGCGGTCTAAATGCCGGTCAACTATTTCTCATAGGTGTTGCTCTAATTACCTTCTAGTTTGGCCAGTTTGGGAGCCACGTGGGACATTTCTGATGACAGACCTCAGCTTGGGTCCGCAACGGAGGCTCGGAGGCGCCCGCGGTGTTCCTGCCTTCCCCAGAGCTCCTGTCAAGTGAATGAGCAGACACATTTAGTGGGGGATCAGCTAAACACGCTCAGTTTAATAATTTTACTCAGAAAGTAAGGTGCCTTGCTCCAGTTCTAGGAACGAGACACTCAGTTCACAATGAGGTCAGCTATGTGCAGTTCACCAGGCTGCTCACCAGCACAAACTGTGATGTCTGCCATTTTATCGAGTTTTGTTCTGTGTGTTGTTTTGATCGTGTGGACTAACGAATCCATCCTAGAAGTCATTAGACTGCAAAGCCTAAACACGCAAACACAAACGTGGGCGGTCAGAGATATCATTGACGATGTTTTCTTTGTAAAAAGACAGTCCATGGCAATAATAAATGCATTACATTTATATAGCAAATCATGGGAAGGCTTGCTTTCATGCATGGGTGGTTCAGAATCACCTTGCAAATGGCTGCCTGCCCATTCTCTGAGGGCGGTCTTTCTTTCTTTTTTTTTTTTTTTTAAAGATTTTATTTATTCACTTGAGACACGGAGATACAGAGAGGGAGAGAGAGAGCATGAGCAGGGAGAGAGGCAGAGGGAGGAGGAGAAGCAGGCTTCCCGCTGAGCCAGGAGCCTGATGTGGGGCTCGATCCCAGGACCCTGGGATCATGACCTGAGCCGAAGGCAGATGCTTAACCATCTGAGCCACCCAGGCGTGAGGGCGGTCTTTCTTGAATGCTATCAGGTTGTTTGGTCCTATCAGGTTGCTTGGTCCTTGTCACAAAGTGGCCACAGGACTTGGCAGCCAGGCTCCCTGTGTGGGTCTTAGTTTTTTATCCGGAAAAGGCAGACAGTGGGAAGGGCGATGCTTGCCACGCTAGCGGGCATGGGAACCGTGTGGTTTCTGACTGGGGAGGCGTGGGGCCGTCCTGGGAAGAGGGGTAGCAAGTCCCAGTAATGGGGTTTTGGAATATAGGGGAGGTTCAGTGGGGTGAGGTCTGGAGCCAATGACCAAGAAGAATTGTTGAGACGTCTTTGGTGCAAAATGGTGGTTTATTAAAGCAAGGGGACAGGACCCCTGGGCAGAAAGAGCTGCTGCCCCTGGGTCTTGAGGGGTGGTGATTATATACTCTGGAGTTGGGGGAGGTGAGAAAAAGGGAGGGTTCAAAAGAATTTTCATATGCTAAGGAGGATGGACCTACAAGATACCTACAAGATACCGGAGGCTTTGACGCTGTCAAGTTAAGGTTGTTTTCCCCTCCGGCGAGGCATTAACATTAAGACAGCTGGGAGAGCCCTACATGTCCCACCCAGGAGTGGGGGTGGGGGGAGGTTGCGGGGTGTTCAGCTCCTGCTTTGTCTTCAGCCCGCCTCCTGCTCATCACCAGCGCTGCAGCCGCGGCCCCATGGGCTTCCAGATCCAAGTTCTAGGAGCTTTCTGCAGAAGGATGACAGCAGAGGACCCTGCAGTCCTTTAATGGACCGCTGATTTTAATCAGCCCATTGAAAAATTGCATCCCAGACCAGACCTGCAGTGTGAGTGTCTGTGGGAACATGGAGCCCCAGCAGAGGACCAGGGCACTTGGCCCCTCCCACAGGGAGCATCATCATCCTCAGGCGCACTGTCTGGCAGGCGAGGCTGATCTCAGATGACCTGCACTGAGCTCAGAGGTGGCCGGCGCGGCCGGCGCAACCCAGGGCAGCTCCGAGGGAGGGTGACCACACTTGGGGTTCTGCAGGACAGTAGGTTCTTCTGTTTCCTGGGACTGCCCAAATTAGCAAGACGTTGCAAGCAAAGGAGGTGTTGTATTTGGGTTTTTATTGCTGTCATATGTACCCTACGGTGGTGACGAGCTCCGGTGAACCACTGAGCCTCTCCACGGGTAAGTGCTGATGGGTGAAATAGCCTTTTGATTGCAGTGCTCAGTCTTCCTTCTACTTTGTGTCTCAGGGCCTCAGAATACATCACAAACACCTTTTTTCCAGAATGTGCCTCCTTCAGAGTCACTGAGTGCGACTTGCGACTTCTGCGTGGTGGGACACGGGTGTGGGGTGAGGCTGGTCCCAGACCCTGGCCTTGCCAGGCCCTCTCTCTGCCTGGCTCTGGCCTGGACAATCCGTCCACGGGGGCCCGGTCCCCAGGAGGCCCTGCCCTCAGCCTCCTCAGGAACACCTGCCCGCCTATGCCTTTCAGAGCAGGCCTCAGTTTCCCCTCTTCCAGACAGGGTGCTGTTTGCACGTTTCAATTGTTAGTGTGACCCCACGACACGGAGAGTGCTGAGGCTTCAGAAAACGTACTTGATTCCTAAGAGCCAGTATAAAATTGACAGGCATATCTTCCGGAGGTTTTTCAATTACCATTTGAATTGCTAATTTTGTGTGAAAGCATTACTTTTTTTCATTCAGAAATGCTTTGGTTTGCAAGTGAATAAGACATTTCTCTGGGAGAGAGACCGGAAACGCTGACTCTGAGACTACATTTCAGTTCAAGAGGCAAGTTCTGGGATGAAGGTTTGCTGGGACCTCACCTGCCCCTCCCACCCTCGCGGCCCAGGGAAAATTCCTGGAATGCTTTCCCTCCCGAGGGCAGGAAGGAGGGCTGTTTGATCTGTCACAGGATTTGGGTTATTTTATAAGCCTACGGGTGAATTTTTTATTCACAAAGGTGGTGATTAGGATGCTGGCCGTGAACTCCAAATACGCCTGATTTTCGTTTCCCCGCCAGGGGGCTGCACAGGGGGCCACGCGGGGCAGTCACACGCTGTCCTGAGGGTGGCACCAGAGTTTCCCATGTGCCGGGGAGTCTGCCTGGAACACGGCCCCCGATTGGCACTTGGTGTGAAATCCCATCGAGAAGTCCTGTCTGAGAAGTTGGTGAGGATACAGACGCTGTCAGTCAGAGGCTCCGACTTGGTCTCCAAGGAGGGCTGCTTGCTATTGCTCGTATCATGAGATCTGGAGGGGGGTGTTATCCAGAAAGACGGTTGTGTCTTTCCATGTGGCGGCTTTGCAGTGTCCATGGCCTGGCCTGGCGGGCTTTCTCCCGGGGCTGGAAAATGCAGACATGTGAGCAGAGTGGGGTTTCTTCACACACGCAGCCCCGCGAAGTTTGCCTCTTGGCGCTGCCTGCAAGAACAGGGAGGAGAAGGGGATGCAGAACAGGCCTTCGGTCACTCAGGGCCACGGAGAAGCCCCTGGCCCTCAGCCCTGGGGGCCAGCCATCCCTCACAGTCACTGGAAGCAGAAAGACTGGGACAGACAGAGCTTTCCTTACAGGAGAAAAGTCGTTTTAGGCCCCAGGCCATCTTGTGACATCTGTGAGAACAAACGGCCACTGTTAAGCCAGGAGAAACCTGTCACGTGCAGAACTGAACACTGACCTCGCGCACACTTCACTCATCTTTGTGGGATCTACATCAAAACCCCTCTGAGCACACAGATATGAGACCCGCTGGGGCCGGAGGGTGGGTGCCGACCCCTGCTGTTTCATGACTTTGGGTGAATCACCTTAGGATGACTTTTGCCCCAAATCTATGCTCCACTCCCAAGGAACAATACCCTTCCTGGATATATGTGCCTCTTAGCCTAAAACGTCCCTGGTTCTGTTGCTGGGGAGACACTGCTTTGGGAAAGATGCCCAGTGCTCTCTGGCCATCAGCCCTGGGGACCCAGCCCGGCCTCCACAGTCACCAGCCCTGGGACCCAGCCCGTCCTCCACGGTCACCGACCCTGGGACTCAGCCCGTCCTCCACGGTCACCAGCCCTGGGACTCAGCCCGTCCTCCACGGTCACCAGCCCTGGGACCCAGCCCGTCCTCCATGGTCACAGCCCTGGGGACCCAGCCTGTCCTCCATAGTCACCGGCCCTGGGATCCAGCCCGTCCTCCACGGTCACCAGCCCTGGGACCCAGCCTGTCCTCCATGGTCACAGCCCTGGGGACCCAGCCTGTCCTCCATAGTCACCGACCCTGGGACTCAGCCCATCCTCCACAGTCACCGACCCTGGGACTCAGCCCGTCCTCCA
>NW_027766128.1:0-3952 GCF_054177405.1 Leptonychotes weddellii
TTTTTTTTTTTAACATATAATGTATTATTTGTTTCAGAGGTACAGGTCTGTGATTCAACAGTCTTACACAATTCACAGTGCTCACCACAATAGCACTTATGAAGCATCTTCTCTTGCGAAGCTTTTTTAGCTTATAGCATACTAAATAGATTTTGGTAAGCACTATAAATGAAGTAAAGACACAGAGATGGAAAGTTTTTCTAGAACCAGTGGAATATCCCACGTGTAAATCTAGGGTTTCCAATTTCAGACCCTTCAGAAGAACTGAATTTATTTTCTTCCTCCTTAAAAGATCTATCTTGAACACTGTCTGATGCAGGGAAAGTTTGTAAAGAAGACAGAATGTACCTCTCCCCCTTCTTAATACCGTTCTTCATCTTAACACTGTCATAGAAACACTGAATTCACTATGGGGAATTGAAAACAAACTCTCAATTACAGGAATGGTGTTTTTTGCAGCCTATTAAGTCCAAAAATATTACAGGTGAGGATTTATTTTAGATATTTATATCAAGTTTTGATATATCACTGTTTGCTATTCTGTAAAAATGTTGCATTTGACAATTTGTATTAAAAATACCCCACAGGACAGGAACTACCAATTTTTATTTGCAGAATATAAATAGAATGTAGACAGATGCTCAAATCAAGCATCATTCATTATGAGGAAATCACAGTAAATACCATTGTCCCCTTTAGCCTACTTTACAGAGTTCCCTCTCTTTTGTGTTGCATGGTGAAGGTAAGATTTAACTTGTCACACTTCTCTTTATTTCTGTTTCAACATGAAATAATTATTCTAAGTCTAATTACAGAGTTTTTTTAATGCATTGTTTTCATTTAGTCTAGACCCTAAACTTGGAATTGGCCTTCATTTTTCAGAGACGGAATATGTCATTATAAAATTAGACAGATGAGACAAGAAAATCGATCATCACTTGATGATCTAACACTATGAGCCATAATTGCATGTATGTAAACAATTGTTCATAATTTTTAATGGAGCTTCTCAAAAATTTTGTCCTTTCCATTTTATAAATGAGAAAAATGAGGCTCATTATTTAATGGCTCAGGGTCACATAAAAATGGAATTCAAATCCAGGTCAATGTAGTATCAAAATCTGCTTTTTTATACCACTTTGTGTTAATTTGCAAATATAAGACCTATTTATATTTGAACAAGAAATTGAATTTTAAGTCATTTAATGTTAAACTAAGGCAATATAACAGAATAAAAATAATGATTGGATGGATGGGTGGAGGACAAGAGGAAGTGGCAGTCAGTCATATAACTTATATTGTCTTGTATCATGGTAGGAAATAATAAGTAATATATAAAATTGATCAAGAAACAATGGAATACCCGCATGGAAATAGCCAAAAGAAGTAAAAACAAACTCTTGAGAGTATTTGTGCTAAAGGAATAGGTTTGGAGTTGAGAAAGGGGTAAGGTTGGCAACTGTTGACTTTCATTATAAGCTTTAAGATGTTGGTACGTCAGCATTTTCTTTATTATTTGACAAGATTTGAGAAGAGCTCACAAAAAAGTAAATGCATGATTTAGAACATGTCTTTCATAGTTGTCTTGATAGATAACCTATCAAGATGCCTTAAAATTATGATGAAAGAAAACTGGGATGTTTTCTCAGTTTGTAGCCACTGTTACTAGTAATATGAAATTGCAGTATAAGAGCTTTAATTGAGCAATTAGTATGTTCAAGGCCTTGATCTTGATTCTATAGGAGATAAAAAGGTAGATGCAATTTGGTCCCAGGCCTCCATCATGTTATAATCTAGTTGAGGGTGCTGGAGATGAAGAAGAAAATCTAGATGGGAAAAGATAGGAGCTCACATGTTGTCTGTGTCTACTCCAAACTGTGCTAGATACTTTACCTTATTTTTGATGGAAAACATGTACCATAGAAAAGATAAAATATATATAGGTAGCTATAGAAGTTCAAAATAGAAATGGTAGAAAATGGTGTTTGCTTGTTAGGGTCAAGAAATGCTTCCTGAAGTGGAGCATTTAGTTTGGGCCTTAAAAGTAGAAAGGGATTTCTACAGACAGAGATGGAATGGGAGAGGCATCAATGTATGTGCTAATTGAGACTCCTATTTAGAGCTTGTTTTTTTTATTCCTTTTGTATATAAGCATTTAGCTAAATCCATGTAAACTAGTTACAAATCTAAAATGATTTTTTAACATATTGTTTGCTCAGCGGAAGGTCTTTTCTTAAATGTAAACACTGTTATCAAAGTTCCTTTTTATTGGAACTACTTTCAACTTTATTCTCACACAACAGAGTCACAATTAAGATTTGAGTATAATCACTCAATCAAGTGTAAGAAAAGCTCAAGGCAGATTTGGAGATCACATGAATTTTATGGCTATTTTTGATTTTTAAAATTGTTCATTATATTCTCCACATCTTCATGAATCCTTTTAAAGTTTCCCTTTTTAATGTAACTTATTGGTTTAGTTTCCTTGGGATTACATTTGGTTGCATGTCAATTACTGAAACCCAGTGGGGTTATGTTTTATTTTAAAACTTCATCAGTTTGAAACTATGACACTTTCACCATCTTGCTTCTGAAAAAGAGCTTTGTGTTTTGACTTAAAGTCAGAGGCATCAGTGACTGTAGAAAGAGCTTTGATTTTAGAGATCATATCAAAACTATAGGACTAACAACAAATAAATAACAGAAGTTCAAAGTAGACATAGAACTTCTTGTATTGAAGTATTTTGTCTTGCTCACTGGGCAGTATGAGCTAAAGTTAAAGATCGTCACCTTGAAGGATTCATTTGCAAATGTCCTTGCACAAGTGATCACTTTCTATTTAGGCAAGTTTACAAAAGTCCTTGTTTTATAGCATCCCCTACTTTGTCATGTTTGACATTAATGAATGACTTCCTTCCAGAAGTTCCGGACCCTTATATTACACTTTAAAGTATATTTTATATTTCTTCTGAGCAGAGGAAGGAAAATACTTTATATTTTAGGGATTCTAAATGTGATCTTACAGTTTACCATGATGAGAATGTTGCATCCTGCAATTTGGAGCTCTTTAAATTATATATTTTAAGAATTGCATTAATTTAGAAAATTTTATGTTAGATTAATCCATTACTGGCTTAACATCTGTAGTCTTTAAGACTTGAATCCTGAACTCTCAGTATTTAATGTTTCCCATGCCACAATCTGAATTTAATGACTTTAAAATTATAAAAATATTTTGTTGTAAAAAAAAATAGAGAAGATAAAGAATAAAAAAATATATACCCATAATTTTATACATGAGAGATAAATTGTGTACCCATTTGGACTATTTTCTTCCTGCCTTTTTTCCTAGACCTCTAAAAGGGTATTTTTTTATTATTATTATATTATGTTAATCACAATACATTACATCATTAGTTTTTGATGTAGTGTTCCATGATTCATTGTTTGCGTATAACACCCAGTGCTCCATGCAGTACATGCCCTCTTTAATATCCATCACCAGGCTAACCAATCCCCCCACCCCTCTTCCCTCTAGAACTCTCAGTTTCTCAGAGTCCATAGTCTCTCATGGTTCGTCTCCCACTCCGATTTCCCCCCCTTCATTTTTCCCTTCCTGCTATCATCTTCTTCTTCATAATCCTCCTCCTCCTCCTCCTCCTCCTCCTCCCTCTCTCTTTCTCTCTCTCTCTCTCCCCCCCCTTTCTTTTTTTTTTTAACATATATGGTATTATTTGTTTCAGAGGTACAGGTCTATGATTCAACAGTCTTGTGCAATTCACAGTGCTCACCATAGTACATCCCTCCCCAATGTCTATCACTCAGTCACCCCATCCCTCCCACCCCTTGCCACTCCAGCAACCCTTAGTTTGTTTCCTGAGATTAAGAATTCCTCATATCGGGCGCCTGGGTGGCTCAGTTGGTTAAGCGACTGCCTTTGGCTCAGGTCATG
>NW_027766129.1:0-296 GCF_054177405.1 Leptonychotes weddellii
AAAATCGAGAGTCGGACCCTTAACCGACTGAGCCACCCAGGCGCCCCAAGAAGTGCTTTTTAAAAGGGAAAAGGGCTAGATTGGATGTGTCTGCCTCCCCTCCCCCTGGGGTGCCTGACCAGGCCAAGGGGGGGGCCCAGCTCTGTGACCCAGTACCCAGCCCTGGGCCAGCACTCCCGCTGCTCAGCAAGAGTTCATGCGTCCTTAGCTCACATTGCTTGAGGGACTCTGGAATGCTGGGCTCTAGAGTACAAGATGTATGTGAGATGAACTTTGCCTACAGCGGCTTGAATAGA
>NW_027766130.1:0-296 GCF_054177405.1 Leptonychotes weddellii
ATCCAACATCACCATGATCTTATACCCATTCTTCACATCCAGATCGAGATCCGTGAAGTCCAAACTCCACAGGGTGCATATAGGAACCTCGGGAAACTGTCCTCTGAGTTATCTTATGATTCCCTTCCTACTGATGCCAGCCAGTTGGTTGCCAGTCTATGATCTTGCCACCTGAAGCCAACCCAGTCGCCAACTGATCGAACGGTTACTCTGGGTGCATTCATTATTGTTTTATTCTGTACTAGGCAGGGTGCTAGTGCTATTGAACTATGTTTAGCACGACAGTTTCTACAGGC
>NW_027766131.1:0-296 GCF_054177405.1 Leptonychotes weddellii
GAGAGAGAACTCTGAACACCTGCAAAGGATTCTCCTTGAGTATTTGGAAAAGTAACAATCAGTGCTTGCATGTGAAAAGCTACCCAGGGCCCGGGAGAGAACCACTTGGAACAATCAGAAGTAACAGTACACTGTGTCTATAAATCTGGTCTCACCAGAAAACCTGGAAACCTCATAATTCACAGGCTGAGGTTTCTCAGCCTGGAAACCTCATAATTCATAGACCATTGGATAGAACATCCAGAAGATTTTTTGTCTCTGTAGTAGGGAATAATTAGTCCTAGACTGAATAATAC
>NW_027766132.1:0-296 GCF_054177405.1 Leptonychotes weddellii
GAGAGAGAACTCTGAACACCTGCAAAGGATTCTCCTTGAGTATTTGGAAAAGTAACAATCAGTGCTTGCATGTGAAAAGCTACCCAGGGCCCGGGAAAGAACCACTTGGAACAATCAGAAGTAACAGTACACTGTGTCTATAAATCTGGTCTCACCAGAAAACCTGGAAACCTCATAATTCACAGGCTGAGGTTTCTCAACCTGGAAACCTCATAATTCATAGACCATTGGATAGAACATCCAGAAGATTTTTTGTCTCTGTAGTAGGGAATAATTAGTCCTAGACTGAATAATAC
>NW_027766133.1:0-296 GCF_054177405.1 Leptonychotes weddellii
CTTGTAGGACAAGAAATTTGAACCAATATTTGTTTTCTTTCAGCCAAGCATCAGTTACGTTTTCTTGTTCAGATCAAGACAGGGTTATTAGAATACGCTATTAATTGTAATGAACTTTAACATGATGTACTGTTTCATATTTAAAATTATTGTATAACACATAATATCTGGGTTTAAGCAATTGTGTGTAATATAGAATTCTGGGTCTAGGGAACTCTGAAAACAAACAGCCTATCGAAAAAAAAAAAAGCAGCAGCACAAACAAGAACACTGTCTAGAAAGCGATGAACATTTGA
>NW_027766134.1:0-296 GCF_054177405.1 Leptonychotes weddellii
AATTAAACAAAGAAAAAGTGCTCGATTTGGGATTAAAATACAGGATATTCTTTGCCTTAAATATAGCTTTCCCTTCTGGGTTTTGCATGTTAATCAAATATTTTCTTTAAGGCTCAGTTGAAATCCTACTTATGGTGTGTACCTGTGTACCTTCCCTGATTATAGTAACTTCAAAAACCAACTTCGTCTCTCTCTCTCCCTGTGTCTCTCTCTCTCTCTCTCTGCAGTTGATATTGAGTACTTATTATGTGCCAGGCGCAGTGCTAGGTGTCCGGGAGGTGTGTGTGTGCACGCAC
>NW_027766135.1:0-296 GCF_054177405.1 Leptonychotes weddellii
TATTAACTGAGCTTCCCCTCGGCTTTTTTTTTTTTTTTTTTTGAAAGAAGGGTTTTGGCGGGAAATGTTTGAAATATGCTGATCTAGTTCTCCTGGCTGGATCCCAGGGGCTTTGGGTGGGTAGGGGGCTGGAGAGAGCCCCGTGGGACTGAAGCCAAGGGGGCTGGGTTGAGGGCGGGTCTCACTCCTAGGGGAAATACGTAGCACCAGGAAGCAGGAGTAAGGTCTTAAAGAGATTAGGCCAGCCCAGCAAGGGACAAACACTGTGGAGAACTGGGCTAGTCACATTTCTGGCA
>NW_027766136.1:0-296 GCF_054177405.1 Leptonychotes weddellii
AGATGATCAGCGAGAACAAGAGTAGCTCGTCTCGGGGTTGCTGGGCCCATTACTCACTTAGCACACACCTGTTGAACACCTGCTCTGTGCCTGGCCCGGGGCAGCGAGCAAAGGATGGAATGGTTAACGAGACCTCCGAGCGCTCGCCGTCAGAGGGCGGGGTTGGGGAAGCGAGCCAACGGCGCGGAAGGATGGGTGCGGCGGTGGGGTTGGTGCATGCAGGGCTGCGTGCTCCCCCCTGCTCTTCCGTTCCTGCTGTGTGCCCCAGGCGGACCCGTGCAGCCCCCCAGAACACG
>NW_027766137.1:0-296 GCF_054177405.1 Leptonychotes weddellii
ATACTTCAGGCAATTTCTCTTTGGTTTCTAAAACTTACAATCCAAAAGTAAATACAAATAAAAAGCTATTATAGATATACCAGTTATTTTATTTAGATGTATGTTAGTTCATCACAGAGAACCAGACGGGAGAGTTTAGATGGCTCAGTACTACTCTGAATATCTATGACATAAATAACCTTTGTACAAGTCAAACTTGAGCTACTGCAAAATTGAAAGGATAAAAAATACAGTACAAAAAACACAGGAGCACACACAAAAAATATAGGACTTGGTGGCACGATAGCCCTGCCAGC
>NW_027766138.1:0-296 GCF_054177405.1 Leptonychotes weddellii
AGCCCCCACGTGGCTCACGTGCCCATCCCCAAGCACACTCAGGGGCCCGGGCATCCCCGACCATACACTCACTGGTCAGGTGCACTAGTCAGCTCGGGCTATGTAACAAAGATCACAGTTGGGGCGGTGGGTCTGTGACACAGATTCTCCACGGTCCTGGAGGCTGGAAGTCTGAGATCAAGGTGTTGGCAAGGGTGGCTCTTCCCGAGGCCTCTCTCCTGTGCGTGCAGATGGCTGAACTCTCTTGTGTCCTCACATGGTCATCCCTTGGCCTGTCTGTGCCCTGACCTCCTCTC
>NW_027766139.1:0-3952 GCF_054177405.1 Leptonychotes weddellii
ACTCGATCCAGGGACTCCAGGATCATGACCTGAGCCGAAGGCAGTCGCTTAACCAACTGAGCC
Organism: Leptonychotes weddellii; assembly: GCF_054177405.1. Classification (NCBI taxonomy): domain Eukaryota; kingdom Metazoa; phylum Chordata; class Mammalia; order Carnivora; family Phocidae; genus Leptonychotes; species Leptonychotes weddellii. Next base: position 64 of record NW_027766139.1, read on the forward strand.
ACCCAGGCGCCCTTCACTGGTGCATTCTACCATTTAAAGAATTAATACCAATCGATGGGGCACCTGAGTGGCTCAGTCAGTTAAGTGTCTGACTTCAGCTCAGGTCAAGATCTCAGGGTCCTGGGATTGGGCCCCACGTTGGGCTCCCTGCTCAGCAGGGAGTCTGCTTGTCCCTCTCCCTCTCCCTCTGCTCCTCCCCATGCTCATGCTCTCTCTGTCTCTCTCAAATGAATAAATAAAATCTTTTTTTTTAAAGAGAATTAATACCAATCCTCAAGTGCTTCCAAAAAATAGAAGAGGAGGAATACCCCCAAATTCATTTTATCAGGCCAGCATTATGCTGATAGCAAAACTAGACAAGGACACTATAGGAAAAGAAATTACTGGCCAATATCCCTAATGAACATAAATGCAAAAATCTTAAAAAAAATATTAGCACACTGAATTCAATGACATGTTCAAAGGATCACATACCATCATCAAGTGAGATTTATTCCAAGGATGCAAGGATGGTTCAACATCCACAAGTCAATCAATGTGATACACCACATTAGCAAAATGAGGATAAAAATCATATGACCATCTCAATAAATGCAGAAAAAACATTTGATAAAATTCAATGTCCATTCATGATAAAATCTCAATAAAGTGGGTATAGAGGGAACATACCTCAATATAATAAAGGCCATATATGACAAGCCCACTGCTAACATCAGAGTCACCAGTGAAAAGTTGAAAGCTTTTCCTCTAAGATCAGGAACAAGATAAGGATGCCCACCCATGCCCCTTTTATTCAACATAGTACTGGAAGTCTTAGCCAGAACAATTAGGCAAGAAAAATAAAAGGCATCCAAATCAGAATGAAAGAAGTAAATCTGTCTCTATTTATAGATAAAATGATATTGTATACAGAAAATCCTAAAGACTCCATCAAAAAAACAGATAAACGTATTCAGTAAAGTTGTCGGATACAAAATCAATATGCAAAACTCAGCTGCATTTCTATACATTAATAATGAACTAACAGAAAGAGGAATTAAGAAAACAATCCCATTTACAATTGCCTCAAAAAGAATAAAATACCTAGGAATAAATTTAACCTAGGAGGTGAAAGATCTGTACACTGATGAAAGAAATTAAGGAAGACACAAATAAATGGAAAGATATTTTATGCTCATGAATTGGAAGAACTGATATTGTTGAAGATGTCCATCTACTCAAAGCCAAAGCAATCAATAAAAACAATGCAAGCCCTATCAAAATACTAACATTTTTCACAGAAATAGAACAATTCTAAAATTTGCATGGAATCACAAAAGACCCCAAATAGCCAAAGCAATCTTGAGAAAGAAGAACAAAGCTGGAGACATCACACTTCCTGATTTCAGACTGTATGACAAAGCGATAATAATCAATACAGTATGGTATTGACATAAAGAGAAACATAGATCAATGGAACAAACTAGAGAGCCCACTAATAATTAACTCACACATATGTGATCAATTATATATGACAAAGGAGTCACAAATATAAATGGGGAAAGGATTGTGTTTTCAGTAAATGGTGCTGGGAAAACCGGACAACCACATACAAAAGAATGAAACTGGACCCCAATCTTACACCATGCACACAAATCAACTCAAAATGGATTAAAGACTTGAATGTAAGACTTGAAATCATGAAAGTAAAAGAAAAGTTAGGTGGTAAGCTTCTTGACATTGGTTTTGGCAATGAGTTTTTTGATTTGACACCAAAAGCTAAGGCAACAAAAGCAAAAATGAACAAATGGGACTACATCAAATAAAGAAGCTTTGGTACAGCAAAAGAAACCATAACAAAATGGAAAGAAAACCTATGGAATGAGAAAAAAAATTGCAAATCATATATGTGATAAGGAATTAACATCTAAAATATATAAAAACCCTGATAAATGATGATGATAGATGACAGATGAAAGAAAGATGTAACATAAATGTGTATATGTGGGGTGCCTGGGTGGCTCAGTCAGTTGATCGTCTGACTCTTGGTTTCCACTCAGGTCGTGAACTCAGGGTCATGAGATCGAGCTCCCCGTTTGGCTCTGTGCTCTCTCAAGCACAGAGTCTGCTTGAGGTCCTCTCTCCCTCTGCCCCTCCTGCTTGTGCTCTCTCTCTAAAATAAATAAATAAATCTTTTAAAAACGTGTGAACGTATATGTGCATATACGTACACATTTTCCCTAGTTCTGTCTATTGAAAGACTGGGAGCAGCAATACCCAATATCAATTAACATACTTGGCGCAAAAAAGAACAAGATGATCCTGGGACATTTTGTAGTTCCAGAAAGCAAGAACATGCTCCAAGAATGATGGGGCCATCAGAAGGATGTAGGATTGATAATTATAATTTATTAAATAAAACAGGTTATCATAAGAATATAGATACATGATATGTATATTTAAATATGTACATTTATTTTATATGTAGTGTGTGCATGTTTGATACAGAACAGGATATCTAGATAGTTTCCAAATACCATCCCACAAAGTATTTATCAAACCTGGTATGTACCACCTAATCAAGGGATCAAAGTGAATGTCGTAACAGGACAAACAGAAATTAAAGGATACAATCACTTTCAAAATCGATAACCTTAATCTAATCTTGAGGAAACATCAGACAAACTAAACTGGAGGATATTCTACAAAAGAACTGGACTGTTAATTTTGAAAATGTAAAGGTTATGAAAGCCACTGAAAGACTGAGGAACTCTTCCAGACAGACGGAGACTCAAGAAACATGATAGCTAAATACTCCGTGTGATTATGACCTGGATACATTTGCTATACAATTCACTGTTGGGTCAACTGAATAAACTTGAATGACTCTGAGGATGAGGTAGTAGTGATGTATCAGGATGGACGTCCTGATTTTGACCATCGTACTGTGATTTTGTAGGAGAATGTTCTTGTGTGTAGAAATTACATACTTAAGTTTTCAGGGGTAACATCAGATTATCAACTGCTCTCAAATGGTTTAGAAAAATGTTATTTGTATAGTATTCCCAACTTTTTTTTTTAAAGTTCATGATTATTATCGCTTCTCGGCCTTTTGGCTAAGATCAAGTGTAAAGTTCATGATTATTCCAAAATGAAAAATATTTTTTAAAACATAAAAGAAGATATTGGATAGCAACTCTATTCATAATTCTTCCCTCCAAAACCCAGAAACAATGCAAATGCCCATCAAAAAGTAAATGGATAAACTGTGGTCCAGCTATATAACATATTGCCACTCGGCACAAAGAAATAGACTAATATCAAATGCAACAACTTGGATGACTCTCTAAAGCATTATGCAAAGACACAAAAGACTACCCACTGTATGACATCTTACAAAAGACAAAATTCTAGAGGTGGAGAATAGGTCAGTGGTTGCCAGGGGCTAGGTGTGGTGAAGGTGTAACTACAGAGGGCAGGAGGAAGTCCTCTGGGGTGAAGAAGACTGTTCTGTATCCTGATTTTGGGGGTAGTTAAACAAATCTGTTAAAATTCCTAGAACAATATACGAAAACAAAATAAAAATGTGACTCGATTGTGGTGGTGGTTATGTAGCTCTATAAATTGAGCTGTTCAACTATAGTGTGTGAATTTTATGGTAAGTAAATTATATCAGGAGAACTAGAGGGCGGGGAGATAAAGGGTTTGTATATGTTTGGACAAATACAAATACGTATGCAAAAGATGAACATTTTTCAAAAAAAAAAAAAGATGAACATTTTTCTTTTTTCTTTTTTTTTAAAGATTTTATTTATTCATTTGAGACACAGAGATACACAGAGAGAGAGCATGAGCAGGGAGAGAGGCAGAGGGAGAGGGAGAAGCAGGCTCCCCGCTGAGCCAGGAGCCC
>NW_027766140.1:0-296 GCF_054177405.1 Leptonychotes weddellii
AGGACATGGTGGGACAGGGGGAGGGCGACGGACACCAACATTTACTGAGCAGCTACGGTGTTTACCTCCACTCATCTACCTCAACAACCCTGGGAGTCAGGGAAGGAGTGAAACCTCCCAGATGGCTCCCTGACAGCCACATCAGGACCAAAATCTGACATAATTATGAAGCAGGTGGAGAGTAAAGGAAAAAAGAAAATAACTTTTTGGTGTTTGTGTATTAAGTGTCCACGTACGTGATCTGAAAAGCTCTAACACGTAAGCATTACTATTCCCATTTTGCCTATGAGCAAGCC
>NW_027766141.1:0-296 GCF_054177405.1 Leptonychotes weddellii
CGCCTGGGTGGCTCAGTTGGTTAAGCGACTGCCTTCGGCTCAGGTCATGATCCTGGAGTCCCGGGATCGAGTCCCACATCGGGCTCCCTGCTCGGCGGGGAGTCTGCTTCTCCCTCTGACCCTCCTCCCTCTCATGCTCTCTGTCTCTCATTCTCTCTCTCTCAAATAAATAAATAAAATCTTTAAAAAAAAAAAATTAAAAGTCTAAGAATACTAAATAAAAATAACCACTAGAACAAAAGTAAAAGCTTTTCTAAGTACCACAAGTACATAAAAATAAAAACAAATTCCTTAGC
>NW_027766142.1:0-296 GCF_054177405.1 Leptonychotes weddellii
GGAAGGTGAGTAGCACTTCCTTTCCTCTTCACGGTCCGCGGGCATCGTGTCCCTGGGCCTTCCGTGCAGGAGGCCGGTGGATGCTGTTTGCCCTCCGGTGGCAGCCGCCGAGGTCTACCATGACAGAGGCTCCCTGGGGACCAGGCTGCTTGTGTTCAGCTAGGGGAGCAGGTCTTGGCCCCACCTTCTCAAAACCACCGTCCCTTCTGTGGGAAGTCCCACCTCAGGAAGGGAGATGCTGTTTCCCAGGAAGTCACCGAGTGTGGAAGACGGATGTTAGAAGAATTGCCGCCCCC
>NW_027766143.1:0-296 GCF_054177405.1 Leptonychotes weddellii
GCACACATTGAGGTTTAGAGTTTACCAATTTATTACAAAGTAGAAAATATTCCAAAAGTCCTCAGACTTAATAGAATTTATATTTTGATGAAACATCTACTTAACTACTAAGTGACTAATGAGCTAGTTCTACATAAAAATATTGGCTGTATGGTCAATTTTTATAATCTTAGAATTCAGGTTTATATATCCATTAAACATAGACCCTGTCCCTTAATTAATGGTTGCTGATACAATTCCTATTCCTCAAAATAAAAATATAAAAGTTTAGGAATTGGTTACAAGCTAGTAAATCC
>NW_027766144.1:0-296 GCF_054177405.1 Leptonychotes weddellii
CCTGAGATCATGACCTGAGCTGAAACCAAGAGTCTGACGCCTAACTGACTGAGCCACCCAGGTGCCCCTTCTTTTTAATCAATAACCAAGCAGGCTATTTTCTTTTTTTTTTTTTTAAAGATTTTATTTATTTATTTGACAGAGAGAGAGATAGCGAGAGCAGGAACACAAGCAGGGGGAGTGGGAGAGGGAGAAGCAGGCTTCCCGCCGAGCAGGGAGCCCGATGTGGGACTCGATCCCAGGACCCTGGGATCATGACCTGAGCCGAAGGCAGACGCTTAACGACTGAGCCACCC
>NW_027766145.1:0-296 GCF_054177405.1 Leptonychotes weddellii
GGATCGAGTCCCGCATCAGGCTCCCTGCTCAGCGGGGAGTCTGCTTCTCCCTCTGACCCTCCCCCCTTCTTGTGCTCTCTCTCTCTCACCCTCTCTCTCAAATAAATAAAAATTAAAAAAAAAACAAAACTCAGCATTTAAAAAAAAATATATCAACATACATCCCAATTACAAATTACACAATGCATCAGTTCAGACAATGTGGAATAAATAATTCCAAGGATGCAAATTAGCAATGTAAAACAATAGAGAAAAATACATGTGTATTACATTAGATGAGCTACTTAATAGTGATA
>NW_027766146.1:0-296 GCF_054177405.1 Leptonychotes weddellii
CCCCAGCGACACCTCCTCTGGACCCCAGACTGGGTCAGGTCCCTGTATACCATTTCACATCACTCTTGAGTTAGTGTGTATGTATTTATGAGTGTGCTCGGCACACTGTTTCTGAATGGGAAGGAATAAATGAGTCTCTCTTCAGAGAGAGTCCACATTGGCCAGAACCATGTCTCCAGGAGGAGTCTATCTTGGGCAGCGGCTGCTTCAGATATTTGGCCATCTTTTTGTACCCTTACCCCTTCCTCAGGGGGAACCGTCCAGAAAGTGGGTGTGTTGGAATAAGGGAGTAAGGG
>NW_027766147.1:0-296 GCF_054177405.1 Leptonychotes weddellii
ACCGTTCAGGTCCTGGGCATCCTCCACATTGCAGCCTGTCCGGCTAGTTCTCTCTCTGTGAGAGTCTAAAACACTCCTCCCCAACCCGCCTTCCAGGGGTTCCAATCAGGCACTTACCCACGGAATTGCGGTTGTGCCTTTCTTTTGTGCGGATTGGAAGACCCAGAGGGAGAACAAGTGAAGAAGCTGGGTGACAGCCGTGATGATGACACCCCTTCTAAAAAGCTGGGCATCCAAGGGGGAAGCTGGGACACAGATGAGGGGGTGGTGTGCACAGGCTGAGCGGAGAGGACCAA
>NW_027766148.1:0-296 GCF_054177405.1 Leptonychotes weddellii
GAGAGAGAGAGCACACGAGAGGAGGGAGGGTCAGAGGGAGAAGCAGGCTCCATGCTGAGCAGGGAGCCCGATGTGGGACTCGATCCCGGGACTCCATGATCATGACCTGAGCCGAAGGCAGTCGCTCAACCAACTGAGCCACCCAGGCGCCCAAAAAATAATTTTTAAGAAGATAATTTTTCAATTGTTTTACTTTTGCTGGAGAAATTGCAGTGTTGAATGTCTTTTAAAAATTTGGTTACATTGCTGTTATTATGTAGAAATTGGAAATTTGCATGTGTAATATGATATATTAC
>NW_027766149.1:0-296 GCF_054177405.1 Leptonychotes weddellii
ATCTTCTTTATTTTTTTTAAGTAGGCTCCATGCCCAATGTGGGCTCTAACTGACAACTCTGAGATGAAGAGTTGCATGCTCTACTGACTGAGCCGTCAGGCACCCCTCTTTTTTTTGCCTTATATCATACTGTCTAGAGCCTCTAGCATGATGTGGATTAGAAGTGGTGATAGCAGATATCCTTGTCTTTTTTTTTTTTAAAGATTTTATTTATTTATTTGAGAGAGAGAGAATGAGAGACAGAGAGCACGAGAGGGAAGAGGGCAGAGGGAGAAGCAGACCCCCTGCTGAGCAGG
>NW_027766150.1:0-3952 GCF_054177405.1 Leptonychotes weddellii
TGTGGATGGGACTGGAATAGATTAAGCCAAGTGAAATAAATCAAGCAGAGAAAGTCAATTATCATATGGTTTCACTTATTTATGGAACATAAGGAATAGCACGGAAGGCATTAGGAGAAGGAAGGGAAAAATGAAGGGGGGGGGAATCAGAGGGGGAGATGAACCATGAGAGACTATGGACTCTGAAAAACAAACTGAGGATTTTGGAGGGGAGGGGGGTGGGGGGATGGGTTAACCCGGTGATGGGTATTAAGGAGGGCACATATTGCATGGAGCACTAGGTGTTATACAAAAACAATGAATCATGGAACACTACATCAAACACTAATGATCTACTGTATGGTGACTAACATAACATAATAAAAAAATAAAATTAAAAAAAAAAGAACATTCTCTTCTTAAATATTGTTTACACTGAAAAACAGCCCAAGGGAAAGGTAGTGCAAATGCTTGAAATTTTCCCTTTATTTATCATGTTTACTCTAAACTCCTATTTCAGCAAACACTAAACTCGACCAGTTAGATTTTATTTTGTTTTTGAGGATTATTGTGAATTCATACACTTTTATATATTTGATTTGATCAATCCTTTACAGGTATTTTTTGTCTTGGTGATGAAATTACCCATCTCTGGCCAGTGAGAGTCCTTTCAAGTTGGCTGTGTGTCCTTTGTTTTGTACTATCTCAAATAGTTTGCATTATCCCAATTGTTTTTGATAGCTTCCTCACTATCAGGCAGGCTTATTTTGTGTACTTTCTGTTCCTGGTTTGGAATCAGCCATTTTTCCAGGAATCCTTGGTTTCCTTTCATGGAAAATCATATTAAGGGATCACAATCTCTGCATTAGAGATGTTTATTGCCATGATTTTGTTACTAATTATAGGTCTTTCAAAGTACAGAAATAAGAATGACATACTTTTGATAAAGATAAAAAGAAATCCTGAGTTCATTCTAATATTTTCAATTTGTATCAAGAATTATATTTTACTTAAAAACTGTATTTTATAATTGATCTTGTTTCTCTTATTCTGAAAACTATGATTCCTGAAAATATCACAATAATTATTTGTTTTATCATAATACGTATGTTTTCCAAAATAACAATATCAACACTACCATTAACCGTAAGCCCTCTGACTACAATTTAAGACTTGTTGTTTTTCTTTTCTTTTGTCTTAGGTTTGTACCGTTAAAATACTGTTTTAAAGGGGTGCCTGGGTGGCTAAGTCAGTTAAGCGTCTACCTTTGGCTCAGGTCATGATCCCGGGGTCCTGGGATCAAGCCCCATATGGGGCTCCCTGCTCCGCGGGAAACCTGCTTCTCCCTCTCCCACTCCTCCTGTGTGTGTTCCTGCTCTCGCTGTCAAATAAATAAATAAAATCTTTATAAATAAATAAATACTGTTTTAAAATAACTTGAAATAATTATTCTATGTGTAGTTATTTTAGCAACTTGCTATACAGTTAGGTTCATTTGCTACAATGGATTTTTGATTTGGGGGAAATTTTTTGGTTTTGATTTGATTGATTTGATTTTAGCTCCATAAAACATTAAGTGGTTCCATACCCAAAGCAAGCACAAACAAAGTACAGAGAACTCTAGCTTGCTACTTTCTGCCTCTACATTCATGATCAGTTTTATTTCTATTTATCATTTCATCTTTCCTTTTGAACTGCAGACAAAGAGATATACATATTCATATTTGCCCCCTCTTTTTACACAAACTACAGTATTCCATACAGTCTCTTCTGCTTCTAATAAATGTCTTTTTATAGTTGCATTGCTTGAGTTAGAATCCAAAGTCAGCAATTTCATTCCTAGGTATTTATTCAAGGAATTATAAACATATGCTCACAGAAAGATTTCTACACAAATGTTCTAGGCAGTGTCATTCATAATAGTCAGAAACTACAAACAACCCAAAAGTCCATCAACTAGTGAATGGATAAACTAACTGTGGCATATACATGGGATGGAAGACTACCTAGCAGTAAAAGAAACAACCATTGCTACATCCAATAAAATGGACGGATCTCAGAAATATTTTGCTAAGTGAAATAAAAAAAAAATAGCAGGGACACAAAAAAGATGCACATATATGGTCCCATTTACATAAAATTACAGAAAAGGCAAAACTCACCTGTCATATCAGGCAGCAGTTTGGGGCTGGGCACAGAGGAAAATGACTGCAAAGGCATGGAGAGCATTTGGGGGCAACGTACATTTTCCCTTGACTGCAATATTAGTTACACAAGTTTATACATGTGTCAAAACTCATCAAACAGTATAATTAGAATGTGTATATTTTCTGTAAATCATACCTCAAGAAGTTAATTTTTAAAAAATGATTTTTACTGTGCAATTATTTGTATCATCCTGAAATATAAGCTAAAGAAAAAAAAATACTTTAATTCCATAAGGACACATCCAAGATGGTTGAAGAGTGCAGATCTCTGATTATCTAGGTATGAGATAAACTTATTTGGAATAACTATGGAATTTTTCTTATAGGCAATCCCCCTAAATATTTTTATTTACAACTGAGCTTTTGAGCTTTTGGCAACACTGTGTGGCAGAACATTCAAGTTCACCTGAGAGTATAGACGCGTTGATGAACCCGTATTCTTTAGAATTCAGTTGAGTTAAGGATAAGATAAATATCTACTTATAAAAAAATATTAATAAAATGCACTAATTTCCCAGGTTAATCATATATTGCTATTTTGTATAGTTTATAATCCCTTGGGTCTTTTTTATGGAAAGAGAGAATGAAGAAATATTTTTTGAACATCTATTTGGTAACACTTGGTTTAAACATTGTAATGTTATGTACTCCCACAAAAACCCAGTATAGTATGTGATACCATCCTCATTATATGTAAATACAGCATTATTATTTTCTTTTCCAACTTTGAAGTTCCTAATAGCTTATTTTTTATCGCAGTACTTGATGTCCATTCCTATATAATCAGTTTTAATAAAAATGTTGGATAAGGGCCAGACTAAAAGTAACCAAGACACTCAGCATAAGAATTCATTAATGCACTGAACCCACATTTCTATCGTTCACCAGTATGACTGATAGTATAGTGCTGTGGTTAGAAGAATAGGTTCATGTTCAAATACTAGCTCTACCACTAACCAGCCATATCGCCTTGGGCAAGTCACTCAACATCTCCATGCCTCAGCTTCCTCATCTATAAAATGGGGAGTATTAATTTCAAAGACACCTACCTTGTAAGGCTTTTGTGAGGAGTTAAGAAAGTTAATAAGTGGAGTGCTTAAAATAATGCCATAACAAACAGAAAACTACCATCATGAAAACAGACTCAGACACAGAGCCATGATCAAGGGAACAGATGTTGCCACTATAATGGGCATTTAAAGCAAAACACAGTGTTTTGTTTTCCTTTTTCTTTTTTTTAAAAGGTTTTATTTATTTATTTGACAGAGAGAGAGACAGCGAGAGAGGGAACACAAGCAGGGGGAGTGGGAGAGGGAGAAGCAGGCTTCCCGCGGAGCATGGAGCCGGATGTGGGGCTCGATCCCAGGACCCTGGGACCGTGACCTGAGCTGAAGGCAGACGCCCAACTACTGAGCCACCCGGGCGCCCCTACGCTTTTTTTTTTTTAAGAGAGCACAAGCAGGGGGAGGGGCAGAGGAGAGAGAGAAGCAGACCCCCTGCAGAGCGGGGAGCCCTCCATGGGGCTCTATCCCAGGACCCTGGGATCACGACCTGAGCCGAAGGCAGCCGCTTAACGACTGAGCCACCCGGGCGCCCCAGTACTCTCACTTCTTGATTCCTTTATTTATTGACTTATTATTATTTACCGTATTCAACTAATATTTGTGTGCTACTGAATGTTAAGCATCATTCTAACGCCCTTACTTATCATATATTTATTATGGGGATTTCAACAGTTGCACCTGCTGAGGTTCCCCTTGAAAACT
>NW_027766151.1:0-296 GCF_054177405.1 Leptonychotes weddellii
ATCCTGATCTATAACTGCAAAATGTTTTATAAGGTGCAATATAAAATAAATACTGATTTGCTAAAAGGAAAAGTATCAAGACTCACTATCAGGACTCGGAACAGGGTGGAGATATATCATACTACACTATGAAAAATGCTGGAAGTCAGAGAAATGACTAAGGTATATATCATACCACACTATGAAAAATGCTGGAAGTTAGAGAAATGACTAAGGTAGGTTCCACATGGGAAGTTTCCAAAGTTAAAAAAGCTAGATTTTTGGGCGCCTGGGTGGCTCAGTTGGTTAAGCGACTG
>NW_027766152.1:0-296 GCF_054177405.1 Leptonychotes weddellii
ATCCTGATCTATAACTGCAAAATGTTTTATAAGGTGCAATATAAAATAAATACTGATTTGCTAAAAGGAAAAGTATCAAGACTCACTATCAGGACTTGGAACAGGGTGGAGATATATCATACTACACTATGAAAAATGCTGGAAGTCAGAGAAATGACTAAGGTATATATCATACCACACTATGAAAAATGCTGGAAGTCAGAGAAATGACTAAGGTAGTAGGTTCCACATGGGAAGTTTCCAAAGTTAAAAAAGCTAGATTTTTGGGCGCCTGGGTGGCTCAGTTGGTTAAGCGA
>NW_027766153.1:0-296 GCF_054177405.1 Leptonychotes weddellii
AGGCCTGGGTTGCCCAAGCCCTGCACACTCCAAGGAAAGGCCGGTCTTCAGGAGAACCAGCCCTTGACTTGGTCCTGGGAGATAAGCTCTGAACCACTAATATCCAGCCCGCTACAGGTGTTTTCCCATTCCTGAGGCCTAGGCTATGCTCTATCAGTTTGAATTTTGAGGGGCTGGAGACTGAGTAGCTGAGGTCAGTCATGTATGCTGAATGCCTGTGTTGACTGACTTCCAATAAATCCTAGATACGTAGGGGCACGTGAACTTCCCTGGATGGCAACACTTCCCACCTGTTG
>NW_027766154.1:0-296 GCF_054177405.1 Leptonychotes weddellii
TGGCATACCACACTAATTCATGCCTTTGTCCTTTTTATACGATGCCCACAATGTCCCGTGTCTATCCCCTTTCCAGCCCTGCACTGACCCTCATCCCCTTGGAGATCTATTTATTATGCAATGCAAAGTTCTGGAGCCTGCACCTTGGTGAGGCTTTTCTCAATTTCCCAATCAGAGGAAATCACTCTTTCCTTTGGGCCACGTCGGTTTCACGTACCTACCACCACTTAAGCACCCATCGCTTTGAAATTCTGTTTTCACATCTAATTCTCCTGCGAAACTCTTTGATCTCCAAA
>NW_027766155.1:0-296 GCF_054177405.1 Leptonychotes weddellii
ATCTCCGCCCCGGAGGAGCTGAGAACTCAGGGCCCCGCTCCTCAGTGAGCCCCCAGAGAAAAGCAGTCAATCACTCCCGTCTCCCCGGTTTCCCCGGTCTCCGGCCTGTGACCGAGCGTTTCTATCTCTGGCACCCGACACGGTGTGGAGTCTCCAAACCCAGCAGATCCCAGCAGTGCGCTCCTGCGCCGCTCCTCCCGGGGGAGGAAGGAGACTCTCCCCGGATCTGCCGCTTGTTGGGTCCCTGCTGGAGGAGCAGTGGCCCGACTGTGCCGCGGATCACGGTTTATGGCAAT
>NW_027766156.1:0-296 GCF_054177405.1 Leptonychotes weddellii
ATCCACATTCAGTCACATTTAGCCCTGATTTTTTCTATCCAGACTCGGGCCAGAATAACCACTTGCCTGCCTGTAGTATCTGAATATAGTGACGACCTTTCCAATTCTTCATGTCCAAAGTCAAACCTGTCATCTTTACTCACAACACCCAGTACCTAGTATGATGCCTTGTAAAACAAATGTCTCTTTAATTTTTATCTGTATTTTTTAAGAGTTTAAACAATTTGATAATATTTTCATAAAACTAGGTTTTAAAGCATATTTGTGCATAAAAGTTGTGACCGGCCCAATTTTTA
>NW_027766157.1:0-296 GCF_054177405.1 Leptonychotes weddellii
AACCCCATTCAAATATTACTCCCTCTGTGAAGTCCACATAAATCTCTAATATCAGAGCTTAGATAAGAGTTCAGTGACTGTGCTTTTCACGTCCCTATAGTTATACGTGTGCAGGTGTATATTCGCTCCGACACTGGGCGCTCCCAGGGCAGGTTCACTGTAATATTCCTGTTGTCTCCCAGCACTTACCGTGGTGCCCAGAACACAGCAGACACTGTAAGTGTTAATGCTCATGTAAAATGTAAAACCTAAAACGCAAACTAATTATAGAATCATAATAAACTCACAACAAGTAT
>NW_027766158.1:0-296 GCF_054177405.1 Leptonychotes weddellii
CCTCAGAGCAGGGAGCCCGATGCGGGACTCGATCCCAGGACCCCGGGATCATGACCTGAGCCGAAGGCAGTCGCTTAACCAACTGAGCCACCCAGGCGCCCTAAGATAGCTATTCTTTACCATGTTAAGAAAATAGTCTTTCAGTATTAGATTTTTAGATTTTAACAGGAATACATATTGTAATTTATTAAATACATTTTCAGCAGTTATTTACAGATCAGAAATTTTCTTTTTTGATCTCATATGTTAAAGGAACTCATAATTGTGAATTATACTTGCATATTTTATATAAACAC
>NW_027766159.1:0-296 GCF_054177405.1 Leptonychotes weddellii
CATCTTACAGACTCTTGTCAGCCCGGCGGGGGTGGGGGGGGTTGGACTTTGCCAACCACGTGCTGGGCTCCGCTGCATGGTCTTAGAAACAGGGGCGATTCGGTCCCCTCTGTGTATTTAAGAAGTCACCCTGGCCGCGGGGGTGTTTGGAGGGAGGAGCCCGCAGAGGGGCTGAGAGGGGCACCAGAGAGGTGGGGGGCAGCGGGGTGTGGCCGGTGGGTCCAGTGTCACGGCACCCCGATCTGAGTGTAGACTAGCCTGTCCTCTGGTGTGCAGTAATCCCCCCAGGTCCCCAG
>NW_027766160.1:0-296 GCF_054177405.1 Leptonychotes weddellii
AGAGAGTTGTTGCTATTCCTTTCTTCGATCTCCTGTTGAGTTTGTAGGTGTTCAGAATATTTTGATCCCTATCCAGCTGAATTCCTGAGAGGAGACGAAATCCAGGTCTCCTACTCCTCCACCATCTTGCTCCGCCCCCCCAAAAGCTGCTTTTTTGAAGGGGAAACACAGTAAAATAGATAAACCCTTAGCGAACCGCATCCACAAAAAAAAAATGAAAAGGCACAAAATGATCAAAATAAAAGAGAAGTTCAGGTAAATAATACAAGTGAAAGGAAATTTAAAGACTAAAAAGA
>NW_027766161.1:0-3951 GCF_054177405.1 Leptonychotes weddellii
ACACACATACTCTTCTCTGTCCCATATCCCACATCCTGGGTTACGTGGCCTGGGAATGCCAGAGCCTAATCAACCGTTCCTTCTCCCAATCCCAAGCATTCAGGAGACACAAATGCGCCCCCTGCCTTCAGCCCCCCCCCCCATCATTTTCCCAGCCCCATCCCCCTTGCCAAATAGTGAGCTGTCGCCTGCGGCGAGATGGGTGACTGCGCATGCGCGAGTGTGAACGAGCTAGGGGTGCTTGTTCGCTGCCCCCGGGGCGCATGCGCATCGCTATGTTGCAGGGACCTGCGGGATAAAGAGCCCCTTGACCACGCGCCCGCCTTCTGCCCAGACAGTGGGCTGCCAGATAGCGCGCCTGTTGCTCCTATCCAAAAGGGAGAGTTTAAATTATTTGACGGACTTACTGACAAAGCAGTATTTGCATCTCGTGTTGCCCTAGAGACTCCCAGGCTACTAACGCTTTCCAGAGCCAACGTGCCCCACGCTGACCCTTCTTTTGAAACTGTCACTGCAACTTCTAGTTCCAGCATTACTTTTCTTTCCTCCCACAGTCATGCTGTACTTTTTTTTTTTTTTAAAGATTTTATTTATTTATTCATGAGAGAGAGAGAAGCAGGCTCCCAAGGAGCAGGGAGCCCGATGTGGGGACTCGATCCCAGAACCCTGGGATCATGACCTGAGCCGAAGGCAGACGCTTAACCATCTGAGCCACCCAGGCGCCCAGTCATGCTGTACTTTTAATACAAACATCCCCTAAACTTAGGAGTAGGTTCCCCAACCCATTCAGTTATCCTGGCAGGGGATTTTGGTGGCTTTTCTAAGGAGGACTAAGGGTCACAAAAAAGAAAGTAAGGGGAGTACCTTTTAGTAAGATTCTTAATTATTATCGTAGAATTAGATGAGGTAGAGATAAAGAACAGAGTGTAAGGCTTAGAGCAGTAACTGTAAATCAAGACATCAGGGTTCTCATGTCTAGCCCTCCTACTTCTTGTGACCTATTTACCTCTTTCTTTTTTTTTTTTGTAAAAGATCTTCCTTTAAAGAAAAAAAAAAAGGATCTTCCTTAGCACTTTCATTTTAGCTGTACATTATTGATGCTCTGTGAACATCACACGAAAACAAAAGCAATCTGAAACTACTAGTGGAGGATAACTTACCCAGTGGAGGTTTTAACTTTAAGCAGTGGGAGTGATGTTTCTTGCCTATTTGCAAATAAGGAAGAGCAGTGTGAAATAAGGAACTCTAAAGTACAGTAATATTTCAGTGATCTAGGACCTAGGTTTCAGTTGGCAGATTATTCATGGTCCTTAATTTGCTGCTGTATGGCCACTCTTGGATACTTGGATGATGCTTCCCTCTGGTATCCGAACAGGGTGAGGAAATGATAAATTCTTACAAACAGAAGTTTTGCTGAATAGCAATGAAATGAATAGCTGAATTGTTGGGGGGGGACAGCTTTTTGTGTGTTTTTCAGTTGTCTTTGCCAGACCTGTTTCCTATCTGGATAACTGAGGATGAGTGATATTAGTAAGCCTTATTTTCTATTTTCTTCCCTTTGTGTTCTTTCTTTGGTGTTCTAGCAAGGCTTTTTTGGCTGCCATTCTTAACTGTAGGGCCTTATGTTTTGGGGCCTTAAAGTGTGTATATATATATATATATTTCACTTCCCCTTTTAACCCTGGCCTTTGCAAGGTTCAGTTTTCTTTTGTGCTGTTTTCTGTTGCCATGGTTACAGTGGGAGCCAAGAGATGACACAGAAGCAGCACAGGAATTTGGGGGGCATATATCATTCTGTTTCCTGGAAAGATCTGGAGACTCATCTTGTTTTCCTTGTGTGAAGACTAAGGAGTATAAGTTATTGTGACAGCTCCACACTTAGGGTGGGGATGGTTGGTGTCCATTGGCACTTTGGTGACTTCTGTTAGAGCTCTTCATAGTGGTTAGTGAACTGGAAGATGTTCAGTGTTGCCTACATCCAGACTTGCATCAGGTTCTGGTGCAAGTGAAATAAAACTGTTGAGGTAATAAGTAGCCATTTCTCAGGAGGTTTCTGTCATCTGTGATCTTTTGTTTTTATCTGGAAGCATTTCATCTGGTTGAATTTACTGAAGCCTTATTCAGGAATTTTTATGGTGTGAAGGCATGATTGCTTTTAGGATTAAGATGACTATCCTCACTTTGTATTGGTGCAGAGCCATTTTTAAAAAGTCTCTTTAAAATGGGTAATGCGGGCGCCTGGGTGGCTCAGTCGTTAAGTGTCTGCCTTCGGTTCAGGTCATGATCCTCCAGGGTCCTGGGATCCAGCCCCGCATCAGGCTCCCTGCTCCGCGGGAGGCCTGCTTCTCCCTGTCCCACTCCCCCTGCTTGTGTTCCCTCTCTCGCTGTGTCTTTCTCTGTCAAATAAATAAAATCTTAAAATGGGTAACACATGGGGCGCCTGCGTGGCGCAGTTGGTTAAGCATCCCACTCTTGGTTTTGGCTCAGGTCATGATCTCAGAGTCCTGAGATCGAGCCCCGCCTAGGGCCCTGCACTCAGTTCAGAGTCTGCTAAGACTCTCTCTCGCTCGCTCTCTAAAATAAATCATTAAAAAAATAAGATGGGTAACACACATGAAACAAAATTCAGAAGGTACACAGAGAGAAAAATCTTCCTTCTCTGTCCTCGTTTCATCCATCTAGTTAAACCCTCCTAAGCCCTCTGCAAGGGAGACTGTTGTTACCCGTATCTTGTTTACCCTTCCAGAGATAGTCAATGCTTTTACAAGCATATACAACTATGTACCCTTTTAAGTTTTTGTATATATTTACTGTTTTACACAAACGGTAAGATACTATAGCCATTATTCTGCACTTTGCTTTTTTTACTTAGTATATCCTGGCCATCATTCTATAGAGTAATAGAATACCTCTTCCTTTTTGAAAGATGACAGATAGTCCCTTGTACAGATGTACCATCATTCAGCCAGCTCTTATTATTGGATACTTAGGTTGTTTCCAGTGCTACAATTAATTCCTTGTATGTACTTTCTAGGTACATGGGTACCTTTTGGGTGAATTCCTAGTGGAAGTGCTGGATCAGAGGATATATGCATTTTTAATGTTGTTAGATACTGTCGAATTGCTTGCCATAGAGGTTGTACGAATTTATATTCCTGCCAGCAGTGCTGTGAGTCTCTTTCCTCACCAGCACTGTATTACCAAAATGTTTTTTATTATTTTGTACAGTCTTTTATCTAAGATTTTAAGTTCATTATGTAGCTTGTTAAGCTTCATTATACCCAGGAGTTGTGGATAAATACCATCAACTGTTTTGCAGATGGGAGTGGTGGTGGAAGATAGTGTTCGACTGAAGAGTAATGTCATGGGACTAAAGTCATATGCTTGGATAACACAGCAAATCCATGACACTTCTCAGAAGACATGTAAAACTTATGCTTCCTTTAACTCTTAGATGCTTGTTTCTCTATGCAAAATTCAGTAAGCCCATAAGTGATGTTTTATGATCTCCTTTTGATAGCTTTGACTCAAAATTGTTTGTACAAGTGAACTGCCATTCTGTTGAGGAGTTGAAAAGCTAACCCAGTTAGTTAAAAAGGTGCTTTCCTGAGTGCTTTCACAAGATATTGGTACTAGTACTTTTTAAAAGTCTGCTGATGGTAGAATATTTCACTATGAGCTGTGAGGAAATGGAAAAGAATTTAAAAATGCATGGGCCTGAAGGAGCTCACAGTCTTGTTAGAAAAACCAAATCTAGGGGCGCCTGGGTGGCTCAGTCGTTAAGCGTCTGCCTTCGGCTCAGGTCATGATCCCGGGGTCCTGGGATCGAGCCCCGCATCGGGCTTTCCGCTCTGCAGGAAGCCTGCTTCTCCCTCTCCCACTCCCCCGCTTGTGTTCCCTCTCTCGCTGTGTCTCTCTCTGTCAAATAAATAAATAAAATCTTTAAAAAAA
>NW_027766162.1:0-296 GCF_054177405.1 Leptonychotes weddellii
ACTAGATCTGAGGATAAAAATACACTCCT
This sequence comes from Leptonychotes weddellii, assembly GCF_054177405.1. Lineage (NCBI taxonomy): Eukaryota > Metazoa > Chordata > Mammalia > Carnivora > Phocidae > Leptonychotes > Leptonychotes weddellii. Next base: position 30 of record NW_027766162.1, read on the forward strand.
TATTGAAGATGGCTCCCTTGGGCAACACAAAAGATTTACCAGGATTGGTAAAAAGTTGGTCAACATTCTAGAATTTCACTTTAAACCAGAATGAATTTGAGTGTTTTCTTATGAAATCTATTCAATCCAATAGATTTCAAAGACTAAAGGCTCTGGGGTAGGGAAGTTCCCATAGAGTCCTATTCACCCCCATATGTTTTCTTTGGTCCCCAAATGCCTCAGTGTCCACCTTTAGGGAGCCACCATTTTGGATTAAACATTCCCTCC
>NW_027766163.1:0-296 GCF_054177405.1 Leptonychotes weddellii
ACTAGATCTGAGGATAAAAATACACTCCTTATTGAAGATGGCTCCCTTGGGCAACACAAAAGATTTACCAGGATTGGTAAAAAGTTGGTCAACATTATAGAATTTCACTTTAAACCAGAATGAATTTGAGTGTTTTCTTATGAAATCTATTCAATCCAATAGATTTCAAAGACTAAAGGCTCTGGGGTAGGGAAGTTCCATAGAGTCCTATTCACCCCCATATGTTTTCTTTGGTCCCCAAATGCCTCAGTGTCCACCTTTAGGGAGCCACCATTTTGGATTAAACATTCCCTCCT
>NW_027766164.1:0-296 GCF_054177405.1 Leptonychotes weddellii
CAAAGCTATAGACCCATGAAACGGAACAGCTGAAAAGCAAACCCCTGTGTAAGGCTAGTATCTGGAAGAGTAGAGATGAGAAGATCACCCAGAATGCAGCACAGGTATATGAAAGGATAAAAAATATGAACAGGAGATTAAGAAACATGATGGTTAGAATTAAAAGGATAATATAGATCTAATAGGAGTCCAAAAGAGAGAAAATGGAGAGACTAGGGAAATTTACTTTTATTCAAAGATAAATAATAGCTAAAATATTTTCAGAATAAAAATTCCATATGTGAACACTTGTTTGA
>NW_027766165.1:0-296 GCF_054177405.1 Leptonychotes weddellii
CTCTGTTATAAGGAAGCCAAATGTAGATAAACCTTTGTTCAGTAATTAATGTTTCACTATTTTATTTGGAAATGCTGTAGATATTCAATGAATTTCTTTTTTTTTTTTAAAGATTTTATTTATTTATTTGAGACAGAGAGAATGAGAGACAGAGAGCATGAGAGGGAGGAGGGTCAGAGGGAGAAGCAGACTCCCCGCCAAGCAGGGAGCCCGATGCGGGACTCGATCCAGGGACTCCAGGATCATGACCTGAGCCGAAGGCAGTCGCTTAACCAACTGAGCCACCCAGGCGCCCC
>NW_027766166.1:0-296 GCF_054177405.1 Leptonychotes weddellii
ACATACATACTTAAATAATTAGGTGAACGATTTTGAAATGCTTATGGATCAGTTGAATTGTATTAGTGGATCTTCCCAAAGAACATTGACATAGGTGTAGGAATGAAAAGAAAGAAAACACAAAGCATGTTGAGAGGACAATGAGTAAATTAAATTAGAGAGTTAATTACGTGTAGGGAATAAGGAGGAGAATATCGGACAGCAGGATGTAGGGTGAAAATGATGAGACCGGATTGCCAAATGAATATTTGGGGGATTATTCTTCAAAACATGAAAAATAATTAGAAGTTTTCAAA
>NW_027766167.1:0-296 GCF_054177405.1 Leptonychotes weddellii
CTTAAGGGGAGCTGCTGTTTACTCCGTGACATCTCCCATTTCCCAGGATGCTCCCAGAAGCACCAGAAAGGGTACATCTCCTCCTCTGGGGCTCAGCGGACAACCCCCCTGGAGGTGGCGGGAAGTGGATTCCCAACTTGGCCTGACCTTGCTATCCAAATGGAAGCAGATGCGCTACTCATTCATTCAAATATTTATGGAGCACTTGCCATGTGCCAAGTAGACAATGAAGACCCAACAGGGAGTAAAACAGGTGAGTCCCTGCCTGCGTGGAGCTGGCATTGCAGAGAGGGCTC
>NW_027766168.1:0-296 GCF_054177405.1 Leptonychotes weddellii
ACAGCGCCCCCTGGTGGAAGAAGCTGCAGCGACAGCCGCCTGCACCCAGGTCTCCCAGCCCCGCCTTCTGGGCCATGGGGAGCAGGTGTTTCCTGGACACTTGAAGGGAGGACAGCACAGCCCTGCCCCAGGCCCAGGCCAGCTCTGCTCCGGCCAGAGTCGGGTCTGAGAAAGGTGTTCAGGAGCCAAGTTCGATCCCAGTGCCCCGGGGTGTGCCTCCCACCTGTCCCCTGGTTTTCTCACCTGTCCAGCGGTGACCCGGGCTCCTGCCTCCCTTCTCGGGGGTGGGTTATGGG
>NW_027766169.1:0-296 GCF_054177405.1 Leptonychotes weddellii
ACCGGGGTCGCGCTGGTGAACTGCAACCCCCGGGGGTGGGAACCCCGAGCGGCGGAGTCGCGCATGTGTGAATTGGGAGTGGCTGGCAGTTTTAGAAGCACAAAGGGCACAGATGTTCCCCAACCTGGAGGCAGGACCGGGAGCACTGTAGAGGGACGCACAACCCAGGACACTGCAGTTTATAGCAGCACGGACAGAAACGGAGACAGTGTGGCCTGGAGGGCTCACTGAAGAACAGCCTGAGGTCTCTCTGCTCTGAGGCAGAGGGTTGGAAATGGTCTCTTCTGCTCTGACTC
>NW_027766170.1:0-296 GCF_054177405.1 Leptonychotes weddellii
CTCATTCTAGCTCTATCTCAAATAAATAAATAAAATCTTAAAAAAAAAAAGAATGTCATTGAGTCTTCCATGGTCCTGCAAACACACAACCATGTCCACTCTTTCTCAAGAAGCCTGCTTCCAGTGGTTGACAGAAAACTTGAGCAGAGACAAATGAAGAAGAGCACATCCAGAAAGTACACAGGCGAATTTTTTTTTTTACTTCCCATGTTATTAATATAAGTATCTTTATAGGTTTATTACTTTAGTATCCACAATCATTTTTATGCATTTTCTTAAAAGTTATTCACACACAC
>NW_027766171.1:0-296 GCF_054177405.1 Leptonychotes weddellii
CCCGCAGAACCTGTCACTGTTTCATCAACCAAGTTCAGTCCTCTGTTATTTCAACAATCTTCCACAGCATCTTCACCAGGAGTAGCTACCATCTCAGATTTTTTGTTCATAAGAAGCAACCCCATTAAAGTTTTCTCATGAGATTGTAGCAATTCAGTCACATCTTCAGGCACTAGCAGTAACATCAAAGATAACATCACCATAATAATGAAAAGGTGAAACATTCTGAGAATTAACAAAATAGGACAGGAAGTGAGCAAATGCTATTGGGAAAATGGTGTTGATAGACTTGGCTC
>NW_027766172.1:0-3950 GCF_054177405.1 Leptonychotes weddellii
AGGATGACCTTGCCCACAGCCTTGGCAGCGCCAGTGGAAGCAGGGAGTAAGAGCCCCCTGGACCACCAGCCCCAGCGAGAGCAAGAGGAAGAGAGAGGCCCTCAGCTGCTGGGGAGTCCCTGCCCCAACTTATCCCCCAAAACACTGAGAATCTCCCGACCTCCACCGTTTCCATACCAGATCCCCTGAAGAAGGGGAGAGGCTTGGGGACCCCTACCTTGTCATGTACCATCAATAAAGTATACTGTACCTCCCCCCAAAAAAATAAATAAATAAAAGCTACGGAAGGTTTAAAGATCATGTATACTATTATTTTGTTACTTTGCAGTGTTATTGATCCTTAACTTAAAGTATCCAGTAGAGGGCATGAAAGGAATCATTCAGCTCACTATACTGAAGACAGAAATTGAAAAGCAAAAATGAAAAAGAAAAATGGACTATATATGGCAGCTTTCATGTTCTGGGCAGCCCCTTGGCCATCACACCACAGCTTCCCAGAGGGGCCATCCATGGTCTTCTGGGTGGCAGTGATGACAAGGACGGTGGTCATGAGTCTCTCCACAATGCCGAAGTTGTCATGGATGACCTTGGCCAGAGGAGCCAAGCAGTTGATGGTGCAGGAGGCATTGCTGACAATCTTGAGGGAGTTGTCATACTTCTCATGGTTCACACCCATCACGAACATGTGGGCATTGGCAGAGGGAGCAGAGATGATGACCCTCTTGGCCCCGCCCTTCAAGTGAGCCCCAGCCTTCTCCATGGTGGTGAAGACCCCAGTGGACTCCATAACATACTCAGCACCAGCATCACCCCATTTGATGTTGGCGGGATCTTGCTCCTGGAAGATGGAGATGGCATTTCCATTGATGACAAGCTTCCCGTTCTCAGCCTTGACTGTGCCATGGAATTTGCCATGGGTGGAATCATACTGGAACATGTAGACCATGTAGTTGAGGCCAATGAAGGGGTCATTGATGGCGACAATATCCACTTTACCAGAGTTAAAAGCAGCCCTGGTGACCAGGCGCCCAATACGGCCAAATCCGTTCACTCTGACCTTCACCATCGTGTCTTGGGGACGCGGCTGGCACTGTACCAGAAGATGCGGCTGTCTGTCGAACGGGAAAGAGCAGAGAGCCCTTTCATAGCTTTTAAATTTAAAATTCAGCTACAGTGGTTCACTGGTGTAAGAATTCCTTTTTCTGTGCCTGAAATGTAAATTTCAGAAACAGCCCTATTATATAGATATTATTGGTTGAGGGAAAGTGTAGTAACACCTTTGAGGAGTCTCACCACTATGCTGCTGTGATATTTAAGAAGGCTCTATTCTATTACTGTCCTGATTCAATAGTAATATCTACCAGCAGGTGAAACTTGTATTAGAAGGGTGGCGTGGTAAAGCCAGCCTATCACTAAAGAACTTCTCCTATCAGCTGCTCCATTGCACATATAGAATCTATCAGAAGGGACACCTGGGTGACTCAGGAGGTTAAACGTCTGCCTTTAGCTCAGGTCATGATCCCGGGGTCCCTAGATCAAGTCCAGTATCCAGCTCCCTGCTCAGCAGGGAGTCTGCTTCTCCCTTTCCCTCTGCCTGCCACCCCCCCGCCCCGCTCCTGCTCTCTCAATTAAATAAATAAATAATCTTAAAAAAAAAAAGAATCTATCAGAAGGAGGGTAAAGGAGTACTTTACTTGATCATAGTTGCCTATGGTTATCCCTACACAGTATGCCTTGGGGATGTCTGAGAAGATGTCCCTTCTGCCCCAGTTCAGCTCATCCACCCATTTCCAGGGCTGCATTTTACTTAGCAGGGCCATACCAGTTACTAAACATTGAAATGCTTTATAGCAGCTGGTCTACACCCACTGCCCTTGACTACCACATGCCATTCACCACATTTTGACCTCTAGCCATACTCTGGGTACTCCTTGGACTTCCCCACAATCAAGCAATTAAAAGGTTAAGGCATGGTCTATTTGCTCCAGGAAATTGCCTGACCCAGTCCACCCAGCCCGCTAGATCCTTCTGGCCCTATGACGGCTACATGGCTACAGTCCTGTCTGAATTAAACATGACCTTCAAACATCACTCTCGTAGTGCTACTGCCTAGCTGCAATTTAGCAAGGCCAGAAAAGAAAGCAGGGCTTCCAGTTCTCAGCCTATGTTTTTCTCTCTACATAGCAGTAATAGGTAAGATTTAGGGAACACTTATGTGCCGGGCACAATATGCATTTTTTTTCATCCTTATTTTACAGATGAGTAAACCAGAAACATCTAGTAACTTTCATGAGATCCCACAGATAGTGCATGGGAAAGCTAGAATTTGAAGCAGATCTGACCAATACCAAAACCAGCTATTGGGTAAAATTCACCCAATGTTGCAAGCTCAAGACAGTCCAAAGAATATGCAGCAGGCTCTGAAGAAACTTCCAGCAAAGGAATTCACAAAATGGTTTACACAGAGGCAGGATCACTAGGAGGAGTATAGAGTCACCCAACGTGGGAGGTGGACAGTCTCCTGCATTTCTCACCAGATGGTCTCCGTTACTCTCAGAAGCACCCTGTACTTCAGGGGCGCCTGGGTGGCTCAGTCGTTAAGCGTCTGCCTTCGGCTCAGGTCATGATCCCAGGGTCCTGGGATCGAGCCCCACGTCGGGCTCCCTGCTCAGCGGGAAGCCTGCTTCTCCCTCTCCCACTCCCCCTGCTTGTGTTCCCGCTCTTGCTGTGTCTCTCTCTGTCAAATGAATAAATAAAATCTTTAAAAAAAAAAAAATTTTTTAAAGTTAAAAAAAAAAAAAAAAGAAGCACCCTGTACTTCAGAGAGGGCAAGGGAACTGAATTTTGGAATACCTGGGATGCCGTTCCCCTTGAAACCAGATGGGAAGAGAGGTCCCAGACTCCTTCTTCAACTTTTTTTTAAGTAGGCTCCATGACCAACATAGAGCCCAATGTGGGGCTTGAACTCATGACCCTGAGATCAAAATCTTAGCTGAAATCAAGAGTTGGCCACTTAACCCAGGGTCCCTCAAGTTGCTTGTTAATATTGAGTGTTATAGGAACTTTATAAAAAGTGCAGTTATAACTATAATACAAATATAAAACAAACATGTATCAAACTTTCCATTTAATTCATTAATTAACTGAAGAAATTGGTAATGAGGACCTCAACTCAACAGGAAAACCAATTAAATGGACATAATACATTGCTTAGTGGTTGAGAGAATAAGGCTCTATCAACAAGCAGTTCAGAGGAGAAGCCAAAAAGCAGAAACATTTATAAATCAGGAACATGGAAATGAATTAGCAAATGGAAACAAAACTGGTGCTTTTGGGGAGGGAAGAGGGAAGAAAGTCAACCCTCCACTGGGCCAAATTTATTTGTGTGTCTACTGACAAATTTGGATTGCTTTCAGTTTTCTACAAGTTGACTTTGCTGTCTCCAGAATTGTAAAATAGCCTCTTCAAAGACAAAGGTACATATTACTATAGGCAGATAACCCCCAGTCATTACAGCATTCCCTCGAAAAGATATTACTCTTGTTTGCTATTCCAATGTCTTCAGTGTTTCCTTACATGGATCAAGTGGAAGAAAAATTAACAGGATGGATCCACGAGCATTGTCCTTTCCTTAGGAGCATTTGCCATTGGGTTTGGCTCAGGGAATCAGTAAGAAAAATTAGGGGGGCGCCTGGGTGGCTCAGTTGGTTAAGCGACTGCCTTCTGCTCAGGTCATGATCCTGGAGTCCCGGGATCGAGTCCCGCATCGGGCTCCCTGCTCGGCAGGGAGTCTGCTTCTCCCTCTGACCCTCCTCCCTCTCATGCTCTCTGTCTCTCATTCTCTCTGTCTCAAATAAATAAATAAAATCTTTAAAAAAAAAAAAAAAGAAAAATTAGGAAAGTTCACAATCTGCTCGTCAGCACCAGTCCCAGCATATTATTTCAGAGAT
>NW_027766173.1:0-296 GCF_054177405.1 Leptonychotes weddellii
AAAGATTTTATTTATTTATTTGAGACAGAGAGAATGAGAGACAGAGAGCATGAGAGGGAGGAGGGTCAGAGGGAGAAGTAGACTCCCTGCCGAGCAAGGAGCCCGATGCGGGACTCGATCCTGGGACTCCAGGATCATGACCTGAGCCGAAGGCAGTCGCTTAACCAACTGAGCCACCCAGGCGCCCGACAAAACTAAGTCTTAAAGAGGTGACTGGACTTGCACAAGGCCACGCTGTTTGCAAATGGCAAACCTGGAATTTAAACCTAGAGTATGTGGTTTCAGAGTCTTCCACC
>NW_027766174.1:0-296 GCF_054177405.1 Leptonychotes weddellii
AAAAAAAAAAAAAGCTGGTATTTCCTGCTCTGTGCACAGTAAAAACCCAGAAGTCGCCCGGGCACTTCCCCATATCCAATCCATGGCTGGGTCGGTCCAGTTTCACCCCCACATCTGTTGGCTGCTCCATTTCTCCTTCTCCCCGTTAGCCCCTCTCCAGACCGGGCTCCCACGCCACCTCGACCGCAGTGGCCTCTCTCCACGCCTTGCTGCCCCAGAGCTTCCCCAGTTTCCACGCCTTCCTCCCGCAGCCAAGCTGACCTTAACATGTGAATCCAATTACACCCCCACCCCCC
>NW_027766175.1:0-296 GCF_054177405.1 Leptonychotes weddellii
CAATTGGTATATAAATAAATACATAAATAAATAAAAATACAGATCAATATCCCTGATGAACATTGATGCAAAAATCTTCAACAAAACATCAGCAAACCATACTTAATACTTTAAAAGAATCTTAACCATGATCAAGTGGGATTTATTTCAAGGATGCAAGAATGTCTCAACATCCACAAATCAATCAATGTGATACACCGCATTAACAAAATGAAGGACAAAAGTCATGAGCATCTCAATAGATACAGAAAAAGCATTTGACAAAAGTCAACATCCATTTATGATAAAAATTCCCA
>NW_027766176.1:0-296 GCF_054177405.1 Leptonychotes weddellii
CAAAAGGAGGTTGCAGGTCAGATTGGACTACAGGCCAAAGTTTGCCAGCTCCTGGTTTTGAAGGTGGATGGACAGGGATTGACATCTAGAATTGTAGGGAAAGTGCTGAGGAGGAAGAAGGAGGAGGATTTCAAGAATTGCAAATGGTTAAATGAATGAGATTTTGCCATTTGCAACGACGTGGATGGAACTGGAGGGTATTATGCTGAGCGAAATAAGTCAATCAGAGAAAGACACGTATCACATGACCACTGATATGAGGAATTCTTAATCTCAGGAAACAAACTGAGGGTTGC
>NW_027766177.1:0-296 GCF_054177405.1 Leptonychotes weddellii
CAACAGGCTTGGAAGTAAACGGGCAGATTAAAGCCTAAATGTTCCACTAACCCAATCTCAGCATCTCTGCACCTCCTAGCATCTCAGCCAGGTTACAGAAAACAGGCCGGGAGAGGTCAAGGTGCTACGGATAAATGTTGCCAAGAAAGAAGGAAGAGGGAAGACCAGCCTGGACAGATCATGAACTGTGCCAGGAAGACTGCACAGTTTGGTGCTGGAGAAGAACAGAATGTCCAGAAGTAGATGAGAAAACATATGGGAACTCCATGTATATGGTGAAGGCGGTGGCTCCAGCA
>NW_027766178.1:0-296 GCF_054177405.1 Leptonychotes weddellii
GAGTCACACACATGGCTTCAGGCTTGCAATTCTGCACTGTGGGTGGGTCTGTGGCCACTGCCAAGCACTCAGATTTGAAAATTGTGGAACACTGTCAGCTCACCTCCAGCTGAATTCAGTATGAGGTCTCCTCCATGAAGAAGAGAGTTTTGATACACTTAGGAAGGGACTGAAGGCACTGGAAAGAGAGAAAATTGATAGAGCAAAGTTGTGGCGGGTTGAGTCAGGAGATGATGCCATCAGACCCTTCCTGAAAGGAGAGCTTAGAAAAGGGAGGGACGGATCTTACTCAGAAA
>NW_027766179.1:0-296 GCF_054177405.1 Leptonychotes weddellii
GAGATGGGTGGGGAGATGGGTGGGAAGACAGGTGAAATAAATAAAGGGGATTTAGATGGATAGATAAAATTAAAACTTCCATATATACAAAGTCAAAAAAAAAAAACCCAGAAATAAAGCATTATACCTCTAATAAGCAAAGAGCTTTTTAAAATGGAGAACAAGAATAAAAATCCTACAGAAAAATAGGCAAAAAAAACAAACACAAAAAGACAATTCACAAAAATACATAAAGATGGCCCTTAATACATGAAAAGATATTCAACTTGACCTACAAGAGAAATGCAAATGTGAAC
>NW_027766180.1:0-296 GCF_054177405.1 Leptonychotes weddellii
AATCTCAGGAAACAAACTGAGTGTTGCTGGAGTGGGGGGTGGGGTGGGAGGGATGGGGTGACTGGGTGATAGACACTGGAGAGGGTATGTGCTCTGGTAAGCGCTGTGAATTGTGCAAGACTGTTGAATCTCAGATCTGTACCTCTGAAACAAATAATGCAATATATGTTAAGAAAAAAAAAGAAGAAGATAACAGGAGGGGAAGAATGAAGTGGGGGAATCAGAGGGGTAGACGAACCATGAAAGACGATGGACTCTAAAAAACAAACTGAGGGTTCTAGAGGGGAGGGTGGTGG
>NW_027766181.1:0-296 GCF_054177405.1 Leptonychotes weddellii
AAGAGAACACTAGCTCAGAGAAATTATTTCCCTAAGGTCACACAGCTAGTTAAGTGCAAAAGCCAGGAGTCAAATACAGATTTGATTCCAAAGTCTATGTTCTTCCCCTCTGTTTATAAGCCTCACGACCTTTTTTCAAAAAATTAATTTATTTTAAATTTTTATTTTATGTTATGTTAGTCACCATACATTATATCATTAGTTTTTGATGTAGTGTTCCATGATTCATTGTTTGCATATAACACCCAGTGCTCCATGCAATACATACCCTCCTTAATACCCATCACCGGGCTAAC
>NW_027766182.1:0-296 GCF_054177405.1 Leptonychotes weddellii
AACAGCATATTCAAGAGCTATGGGCTTCTCAGAGGAGGAGACTCAAAATGCATTTATCCAGAGGGACAGTGCTCCTGGCCACAGCTCACCATCTTACTTCTTTTTTTTTTTTTTTAAAGATTTTATTTATTTATTTGAGAGAGAGAGAATGAGAGACAGAGAGCATGAGAGGGAGGAGGGTCAGAGGGAGAAGCAGACTCCCTGCTGAGCAGGGAGCCCGATGCGGGACTCGATCCCGGGACTCCAGGATCATGACCTGAGCCGAAGGCAGTCGCTTAACCAACTGAGCCACCCAG
>NW_027766183.1:0-3950 GCF_054177405.1 Leptonychotes weddellii
TTATAGCAGAGAACTTCCCTAATTTGGGGAAGGAAACAGGCATCAAAACCCAGGAAGCACAGAGAACCCCCCTCAAAATCAATAACAATAGGTCAACACCCTGACATCTACTAGTAAAACTTATGAGTCTCAGAGACAAAGAGAAAATCCTGAAAGCAGCTCAGGAGAAGAGATCTGTAACCTACAAGGGTAGAAACATTAGACTGGCAACAGACCTATCCACAGAGACCTTGTAGGCCAGAAAGGACTGGCATGATATATTCAGGGCACTAAATGAGAAAAATATGTAGCCAAGAATACTATATCCAGCTAGGCTGTCATTTGGCACAAGCCAAGTTACTCATGCTGTTTGACAAGGTCCAAGTATGGGGGATGATCCTGAAAACAGGAGACTCCACAGCTGGCTCCTGCTATTCTCTTTCATTTTGTTTATGGCAATCTTTATAATTGTGAGAATATTTCTGGGGTTTCATGATAAAGTGACTACTCATCTTAGTTATGCCTATCTCAGCAATCATAATGAAACTAATTCCACGAAGAATTAGTTTCTATAGAACAAAATAACAAGATGGTCACGCTCTGTCTAGCACCTTTCTCTTTGCGTACTGTTTTTTAGTTTTAGTGAAGGCCAATAAGTAGAAATCAGTAAAGGTCATGTTAATCATTACAAAGGAAAAATGAAAGAAGGCTATGTCTGTGACCCAAAAAATGATCTAAGATTATCTCAATCAATTGTAAAAAAAAAAAAACATAATCACATGTTACGAAAGTATGGAAAAACAAAAATATCCTAACATATAAATAAAGTTCCTCCGAGGCTGTCAGGAGTAGATGCTTGCAACCTGATCCTGTGTCTGTGTCTCCTCATTCACCAACACCATCCTTTCCTATGAGAGACCCACCCTGGCTGGAGCTGGACTCCAGCAAGTGGCGCCCAACGGTGGGGCTCAACTAGGTAAGCCTTTCTACAGGGACGGATAAGACTCTGCTCGTGGGTACTGCAGACCCCTCTGTGAAGGAATACAGAGTAAGACTGAGCAGAAAGACAGAACTTAGAGAAGCTATGGGCCATAAAGAGTCAAAGGAATGACGACTGTTTATTGATATTATTAAGCATATGATTGAAAAAAGAGGTGTTAAGGTTACTCATGCTCAACTGGCTAGATTTTTGACCTTTGTAGAGACCTGTTGCCCTTGGTTTCTGAAAGATGGTAGTCTCGATATTAGAACATGGAACAAGATAGGGGAGGAAATGTGGTTATACTATTCTAACCATGGTCCTGAGAATGTACCCGTGGAGGCATTCTCTTTATGGACATTGTTAAGAGATATGTTAGATCCTATGCCTAGCTCACAGGCTTTACACAAAAAATTACGGGAGACACATAATGCTGCCCCAACTGAAGAGATACCTCTATTACAAAAATCAGCCTCTCAAGTACTGGTAATAAATGAAATGAAATCAGAGGATGAGGACAAAGATAATAAAAGAGTTGAAGGGGGAGATGATCAATTGTCCTCCGAAGATGAGGTAGCCCTTGAGGAGGAGGCTGCTAAATATCATGAACAAGATTGGGAACTTTTTGCAAATGCCACAGCCCCTAAATGCGGCTCTGTGATTAATCTACATAGACAGTTAAAAGTTCCACAGAACAAGGCCTTAGTTCGTAAAAAACCCTTGCCACCTATTAAGAATATTGGCTTTAAGGGAGCAATACAGGAGGCCTTGTGAGATGGGGATTTAACCTTTAAATGTTTTCCAGTGACTTTTGATGATGAATGGGATGAACCTCAGTGGGAGCCACTCCCTTATAAGGTCTTAAAGGAACTAAAAAAGGCCTAGATGCCCTGACCATATGGAGGTGGTCACGGCATGTGTGGGTCGCCCTCATGCTCTCTTGGTGCAAGGTCATGGCCAATTACAGGTAAACAAGATTAATCATACCTATTATGTATCCTGTTCAAAATGTACATTAACTAATTGCATTGATCCAACTGTTGGACCAACTGTCTTTATAGTTGTTCATCAACCTCCTTATGTAGTGTTACCTGTAAAATTAGAAGAACATTGGTATGATGATCCTGACATGTATATGATTCAACTTGTACATAAAGCCTTACGCCACCCTAAGAGATTTATTGCAGCACTTATATTAGGTATTACTACTCTAATAGGAATCATAAGTTCTTTTGCTATATCTACAACTGCTTTAGTAGAGGAAATACATACTGCACATCATGTGGATAGATTAACCCAGAATATTTCAACTGCACTTTATTTGCAGGAACAAATAGACAAGAAGTTTGAGGCGTGATTAAATGTTCTAGAAGAAACTATATTATATGTAGGAAATCAAATTCAAAATCTCAAAACTCGGTTAACCACTAGATGCCATGCACAATATAAATGGATCTGTGTCACTCCCCACCATTATGATTCCTCATCTGTCCCTTGGGACAACGTCAAAAATCACCTACTGGGAATATGGAGCAATGATAATGTATCCTTGGACTTAAACTCCTTGCAAGAAAAAATTAAAGACATTAGTTTGGCACATGTGTGTCCTCAGCCACAGCCTCAGAAGTTGCAGATTCCTTTCTTGCCACTTTGCAGAAATACACCTCCACTACTGCCTGGTTTCCATCCCTCATCAATCTAAGTATATCAGCACTAATTATTATCTCCCTTTTGTTTCTCTTTCCAGTCTTCATCAAATTACTAAGTAGAGGAATAAAACAAATTCATTTGGAATTGAAAACTTTGCAACTGAAGGCCAAAATAAAAAAGGGGGAGATGGCATGAGCCAAGCTACTCATGCTGTTTGACGAGGTCCAAGTATGGGGGACGATCCTGAAAACAGGAGACTCCACAGCTGGCTCCTGCTATTCTCTTTCATTTTGTTTATGGCAAACTTTATAATTGCGGGAATATTTCTGGGGTTTCATGATAAAGTGACTACTCATCTTAGTTACGCCTATCTAAGCAATCATAATGAAACTAATTCCACGAAGAATTAGTTTCTATAGAACAAAATAACAAGATGGTCACGCTCTGTCTAGCACCTTTCTCTTTGCGTACTGTTTTTTAGTTTTAGCGAAAGCCAATAAGCGGAAATCAATAAAGGTCATGTTAATCATTACAAAGGAAAAATGAAAGAAGGCTATGTCTGTGATCCAAAAAATGATCTAAGATTATCTCAATCAATTGTAAAAAAAAACATAATCACATGTTACGAAAGTATGGAAAAACAAAAATATCCTAACATATAAATAAAGTTCCTCTGAGGCTATCAGGAGGAGATGCTTGCAACCTGATCCTGTGTCTGTGTCTCCTCATTTGCTGACACCGTCCTTTCCTATGAGAGACCCACCCCGGCTGGAGCTGGACTCCGGCAGTCATTGAAAATAGAAGGAGAGATAAAAGGCTTCCAGGACAAACAAAAACTAAAGGAATTTGCAAACACAAAACCAGCCCTACAGGAAATATTGAAAGGGGTCCTCTAAGCAAAGAGAGAGCCTAAAAGTAACATAGACCAGAAAGGAACAGAGACAACATACAGTAACAGTCACCTTACAGGCAATACAATGGCACTAAAAAAATTCATATCTTTCAATAGTTACCCTGAATGTAAATGGGTTAAATGCCCCAATCAAAAGACACAGACTATCAGTTTGGATTAAAAAACAAGACCCATCGATATGCTGCCTGCAAGAGACTCATTTTAGATCCAAAGACACCCCCAGATTGAAAGTCAGGGGGTGGAAAACCATTTACCATGCTAATGGACACCAAAAGAAAGCTGGGGTGGCAATCCTTATATCAGACAAATTAGGACTATAATAAGAGATGAGGAAGGACACTATATCCTACTTAAAGGATCTATCCAACAAGAAGAGCTAACAATTGTAAATATCTATGCCCCTAACATGCAAGCAGCCAATTATATAAG
>NW_027766184.1:0-296 GCF_054177405.1 Leptonychotes weddellii
GGTCAGGGTCCGTACATGGCATGACTGAGCACCTTCCACGGGTCAGGGTCTGTGCACGGAGTGACCCAGCACCTTCACAGGTCAGGGTCCGTGCCCGGCGTGACTGAGCACCTTCCACGGGTCAGGGTCACTCCTGGGCTTGTGGCCCCATCCCTCCCACCCGCATCTCCGTCTTCATGGGGCTTCTCCTCTGTGTCTGTGTGTCTCCTCCTCAGCCCCTTGGAAGGACACCTGCCATGAGATTTAGGGCCTGGACCATCTCATCTGAAGATCTTTAACGTCAATCACATCTGCAA
>NW_027766185.1:0-296 GCF_054177405.1 Leptonychotes weddellii
AATCTAATTCGCCCTTTTTAACCATCAGATGCTTTCAATAGGGTTTTCAAGATGCTCCCCAGAAGTGTCTTCTTCAGATGTCGGGAGCTTACGGCAGTTACTGAGGGTGCGTACCCTGTAAGTCAAAGGAATAAGCTTTAAAGAAATGTAACTTGGAGATCTTTAATGTTTTCTGAAATGACTTGAGAAAACAAGTAAGCATCACTTCGTGCTTTATACTATTTTTCTGTAGCTCTAGGAATTAGACGCCATCTAAGAATGATGTCTTTAGTTTATAGGTGGGGTTGACAACACAG
>NW_027766186.1:0-296 GCF_054177405.1 Leptonychotes weddellii
AATTAAACAAAGAAAAAGTGCTCGATTTGGGATTAAAATACAGGATATTCTTTGCCTTAAATATAGCTTTCCCTTCTGGGTTTTGCATGTTAATCAAATATTTTCTTTAAGGCTCAGTTGAAATCCTACTTATGGTGTGTACCTGTGTACCTTCCCTGATTATAGTAACTTCAAAAACCAACTTCGTCTCTCTCTCTCCATGTCTCTCTCTCTCTCTCTCTCTCTGCAGTTGATATTGAGTACTTATTATGTGCCAGGCGCAGTGCTAGGTGTCCGGGAGGTGTGTGTGTGCACGC
>NW_027766187.1:0-296 GCF_054177405.1 Leptonychotes weddellii
TATTAACTGAGCTTCCCCTCGGCTTTTTTTTTTTTTTTTTTTGAAAGAAGGGTTTTGGCGGGAAATGTTTGAAATATGCTGATCTAGTTCTCCTGGATGGATCCCAGGGGCTTTGGGTGGGTAGGGGGCTGGAGAGAGCCCCGTGGGACTGAAGCCAAGGGGGCTGGGTTGAGGGCGGGTCTCACTCCTAGGGGAAATACGTAGCACCAGGAAGCAGGAGTAAGGTCTTAAAGAGATTAGGCCAGCCCAGCAAGGGACAAACACTGTGGAGAACTGGGCTAGTCACATTTCTGGCA
>NW_027766188.1:0-296 GCF_054177405.1 Leptonychotes weddellii
AGGCCTGAGACTTAGGGGAATTACATGTGAACTTCAAGATTTTTATCCCATAGAGATAATTTCTGCCTGGTAGAACAGCAAATCCCAAAGGTTAGAGTTTATGGCCCTTGGAAATTTAACCAGTTTGGTATTTAAATCAGCAGTCTTATTCTAATATTGCCTATTAATATGAAGTTTCACCAAGGCTCTTTGAGGTGTGTATGTGTGTGGTGTGCATGTTCCTTCCAATGAAACTCTACTTACAAAGGCCGGCATCAGGCTGGATCTGGCCTGTGGGCTGTAGTTTGTCAACCCCA
>NW_027766189.1:0-296 GCF_054177405.1 Leptonychotes weddellii
AAAATGAATGTTATCAGCTACGGATTTAGCTGGCTAGTCTCTTTATTTTATTTTATTACCTTTGACTAGGTAGTATATGCACATGGAGCTAATTCAATAGGTACAATGGGTAGACAGGGAAAAAAAGGTCTCCCTCCTTTCCCTGCTTCCCAGTCACCCAGATGCCTTTCCAGAGGCAACTGTTTATCCATTTCTTATGTCTCCTTCCACACATAGTTAATGTTTGCAAACCCTCATGAATCTTACTCACTCCCCTCCACTGTAACATATCATATGAACATTTTTTTCACTTAGCA
>NW_027766190.1:0-296 GCF_054177405.1 Leptonychotes weddellii
AGGACATGGTGGGACAGGGGGAGGGCGACGGACACCAACATTTACTGAGCAGCTACGGTGTTTACCTCCACTCATCTACCTCAACAACCCTGGGAGTCAGGGAAGGAGTGAAACCTCCCAGATGGCTCCCTGACAGCCACATCAGGACCAAAATCTGACATAATTATGAAGCAGGTGGAGAGTAAAGGAAAAAAGAAAAGAACTTTTTGGTGTTTGTGTATTAAGTGTCCACGTACGTGATCTGAAAAGCTCTAACACGTAAGCATTACTATTCCCATTTTGCCTATGAGCAAGCC
>NW_027766191.1:0-296 GCF_054177405.1 Leptonychotes weddellii
GACAAGCACTGCAAAGCTAAGCCTTGTGTGAGGAGCTCCTGTTTTTCCTTTACGGCCACACCATTTGGCATCTGTTACCGTGGAAAACATCTAGAAAGTTTCAATAACTGTCCACAATCACATCTGGTGGGCACCAGACATTGTCTGCTAAATGCGGCCAAAGGTATTCCGTGATATTACTAGGCCACTGGCCTTTATGTATTTGGTCAGAGAATCTCTGAACCAGACACTGTGAGGTTTTATAACCAATGTCCCAAGTGGCTCACGTGCCATCAGCCTGGGAAAGGCAGAAGGAC
>NW_027766192.1:0-296 GCF_054177405.1 Leptonychotes weddellii
AGTGGGAGAGGGAGAAGCAGGCTTCCCGCGGAGCAGGGAGCCTGATGCGGGGCTCGATCCCAGGACTCTGGGATCATGACCTGAGCCGAAGGCAGACGCTTAACGACTGAGCCACCCAGGCGCCCCTCCTATATGTGGAATCTTAAACAAGCTCATAGAAAGAATTGATTGGTGTTTGTCAGAGATTCCGGCGGGGGGGGGGAGACTTAGCTTAACTTAGAAAGCTGAACAGTTTGAAAAACATTTAAAATTAATTAAAATTCCTTTTCCAATTTTACTGAGATTTAATTGACATA
>NW_027766193.1:0-296 GCF_054177405.1 Leptonychotes weddellii
AAACCAGACAAAGACCCCATCAGAAAGGAGAATTTCAGACCAATATCCCTGATGAATATGAATTCCAAAATTCTCAACAAATCCTAGCTAATAGGATCCAACAGTACATTAAAAGGATCATCCACCATGACCAAGTGCGATTTATCCCTGGGATGTAAGGGTGGTTCAACATTCGCAAATCAATCAGTGTAATAGAACAGATTAGTAAGAGGAGAGAGAAGAACCATATGGTCCTCTCAGTTAATGCAGAAAAAGCACTTGACAAAATACAGCATCTTTCCTGATTAAAACTCTTC
>NW_027766194.1:0-3950 GCF_054177405.1 Leptonychotes weddellii
TTTTTTTTTTATTTATTTATTTGAGAGAGAGGATGAGAGGAGAGAGAGAGCACATGAGAGGGGGGAGGGTCAGAGGGAGAAGCAGACTCCCCGCCGAGCAGGGAGCCCGATGCGGGACTCGATCCAGGGACTCCAGGATCATGACCTGAGCTGAAGGCAGTCGCTTAACCAACTGAGCCACCCAGGCGCCCTACTTCCGAGTTTTTGACTTGTGCATCCAACTGCCTCTTACTTGACTATCTCAAAGGCATCTCAAGCTCATCAGGTCTACAGCGAAACTCACCCCCCACCTTTTTTTTTTTTTTTCTTTTTTCACCAAACCCACTACTTGTTATGTGTTTCTCTCAGTGATGCCATCACTGTCCACTCAGCTGTTCTAGGTAGAACCCTGGAAGGTATCCTTGACTTCCTGACCACCTTCTTTCCAATATAACTTATTCAACCCCGTGGAGATCCAACCTGCTCAGGATGACCTGCTCCTTACCTTCTTCCCCACTGCGAGACTGCCTTAGTTCACTTTATGTATAATTCCCTAGAGTTGCTTCCTGACATGCCCCTAAGCCTAGGGACCGACCTTCCTTTCAGTCTACTCTTGCCTCAGTTAACGTTATAAAAGGCAAGTCTAATGAGGTAATATTACAGTCCTTTAAAGATTCCCCATTAGTGTGAGAATAAAAGATGGGCTTTTCAACACAACATGTTCTTCCTTATTCAGCTCCTGCTATTCCCCATGCCCACCTCTTACTTCTTCCCTGCACACCAGCCATATTCCATTCACTATGCGTTCTCTTCCTGCAGCGTTTTGCATGCTACTCTGCTGGAAAGGATCTTTCCTCTCTCCACCTGGCTCAATTCCAGCATTTCTTCAAGAGTGCTCTGGTGACACCTCTTCCAGGAAGCTTTCCCTGCCCAACCTTCTTCACCATCTATGAAAACCTGCAGACTGTGTTAGGTGCTGTCCTCAGTGTTTCCTTCATGACATTATGCATTAAAATTGTTCATTTTAATAGACAGTGTTTGGCTTCCAGGGAATTTAAAAACTCTTGAGTGCAGGAAATATAGCTCCTCCGTTTGTATACCTAAAGTTTAGCTCAGCCCACACATACTGAAGAATCAGTGACTGTTTGCTTAACAAATGGATGACAGATGTACTATTAAATGGTAATAATGATAAAGCATTCTGGGGAGGGAAAGATCTTGGTGCTCTAGAGAAGGGAGGGTGGCCTAGGTGAAAGAAAAATTTTGAGCCAAAGTACAGGAGTGAGAATGCAAGTATAATTAGGAGACTGTGAGAATCAGCTGGTGTTTCCGAGGAAAGTGCAATCAGGTGGGGGGCCAGATTTTGGACAGTGTTTTAGGCCAGCCTCAGCAGCTTCTCTTCATTCAGTGATGAACTCCTGCTCAACTCCTGTCAAATGAACTTGTTTCCTGAACATTTACTAAGTCCCAGCTGTGTGCAGGATAGTACATAACTATAAAATTTGGTTCAGCTGTGTTAATTTAGACTCTGCCTAGATTGCAAACCTCTTTGAGGGCAAGGACAGCCTTTGTAAACTCTTTGGTCATTTAAAAAAGTTACTGTTCAATATTTATTGAGAATCGACTACGTGCTTGGAGCTGTGCCAGACAAATACAAAAGATAAGGAGACCTTCTTGGTTTGATGAGGGTGACGCCAACAAAGAAATATTAAAACATCACATCTGGGTGCCCTACGGGAGCAAGTGGGGGAGTCCAGACAGATTCAGAGGTAGGATGAGCTCAGCATACATTTCTCCACTTACTGTCCCAGTTGAGGAAAATGTCCTCTAAGTGTCTTGATGGGAAGTCTTCACATAGGTTTCAGTGATGCTCATAGCTATATAAATAATTCCTTTCTGATCTGAACCATTATCTTGGATAGAAAGCTATTTCTTAAAAAAGTTACTATCTCTCTCCCTGCAATGCTAATTCCAGATTCCAGTTCTGGAAATATACAGAATAAATCTAATTAAAAGAGATAACTTTGTCATTTTCCAAAAACGTCTTCAGTTCTTTTATTCCTCATTTGAGCTCATCTCCAGACATTTCTTAGGCCTGCTCTTTTGGGTTTCCTTATTTCCCAGCACACTTACAGGAATGCTGGATGGCTTGGTGTTCACATTTGTAAAACAGTTTTTGAAGCTCAATAAACAAATGCAGTTAATATCTTCAAATGTTATGCCGCTCTCTAGAAAAGAACACGAGGTGAGTAAAGTGGTATAGCCATTATGTCAGCCCCAAAGCACTGCACGGAGTTGTGGAAAATCTACTGGAAGGGGCCTTGGAGACTTACCTCGTTCAATTTCCTCATTGTACAGATGGTGAAGCCGAGATCCAGACAGATAAAGTGGCTTTAAAAGTGTACACAGTTAGTTTATTCGACTGATCTTTGTGTGTTTCTACTTGGTATTTGAAGATGGGGCATGGGAGAGTTTGAGAGCTCATTGAAAAATGAAAATGCAGTAATTATTTATCCTAATTAAAGGGGAATCTAAAACACTTGCTTAAAGCATTTTCCAGGGACCTGTTTATATAATTAATGCTGTTGCTTTTCCTCCCTTTCCTCGAAGCCTCAGGGATTGGCTACTCTGACCCACAGCTTTATCTGCCATGGACAGTCTTGTATGTCTGTGGTTTATTGGGTAATGATTTATATTTGTAAGGGAATGCTTGACTGGCATGGGCTGGGTTAACTCAGCTAAAGAAACTTGCTAATGAAGCCAGGGTTGAGGGCTTTGGTCCCTGTGAGCCCCTTAGCTTTGCTGTGATCCTTAGCTGTAGCCAATACCCCTAATCCCCACCAGCCATGTCATATGTGTGGGCTTTTGAAAGCAGTAGGGTGCCTGGATAGAGTGAAGAAGGAACATTCCTTCCAAATGCTCACCTACAGTGGAAAGCCACACGTGTAATACATAATGATGACGATGATAATTATTAAAGTTTATAGACCCCTGTGTTGGCTAGAATCAAGCAAGTGTGCTTATACAGGTAATATTTAATTCTCAAAACTCTGAAATAAGTACTGTTACAATCTCCATTTTAAAGATTGGGAAGGTGAAGCTTGGGATAGTCAAATAACTTGTTCAAGTTTAACTGACTAACATAGGTCCTAGACTTCGACCTTGAGTTAGTCTGACTCCAGTGCCTACAGTCTAATTAACCCAACATCACCATTGTGAATGCTTGGTTATGCATTGGTTATCTCTGAGGTCCAAGTTCTATACTTATTTGTCTGCTCTTATTTTATTATTAGCTGGATTGGCAGGTATTATAGTACATTGCCTAAGAGTACAGACTCTGAGGCCAGAGCTCCTGGGTTCAAATCCTAGTTCCACGTGTATTATCTTTGTGACCAAGAGCAAATTATCAGACCTCTTTGTGCCTCATCTTTCTTATCTGTACAATAGCAAAATAACAGGACCCTACTTAGATTTTTTGAGGAGGGATTAAATTATTTAATTCCATTAGGGGGTTTAAATAACACCTAGTGTTATTGTTGGACAGTAATCCCACAGAGCCTCTGTTTGGCATCTTAGTCTTTGAAAAATATACTCATTTACATTGCCCTACTATTCCAGGTGGCATCACTCCCAAACTGCAGATCTGCATGCTCACAAAGAGAGGGTGAGAAGCTGGGCAGGAGCCAAGAGCCACTGGGGAATGTGTGTTGACAATAAGCATGGATTACTAGAAAAATAAAAAGAAGGCACTCATTTGAAAGTTGAAACTTTCGGGCGCCTGGGTGGCTCAGTTGGTTAAGCGACTGCCTTCGGCTCAGGTCATGATCCTGGAGTCCCGGGATCGAGTCCCGCATCGGGCTCCCTGCTCGGCAGGGAGCCTGCTTCTCCCTCTGACCCTCCCCCCTCTCATGTGCTCTCTGTCTCTCTCATTCTCTCTGTCTCAAATAAATAAATAAATAAAAATCTTTAAA
>NW_027766195.1:0-296 GCF_054177405.1 Leptonychotes weddellii
AGAAATAAAGAAGATGTGGTCCATATATACAATGGAATATTACTCAGCCATCAGAAAGGATAAATACCCAACTTTTACATCAACATGGATGGGACCCGAGGAGATTATGCTAAGTGAAATAAGTCTATGTGAGTTATTTTTAAAGTACTCATGACATTTTAAAAGCAATGCAATTCTTACTACCTTTTATTAGTTTTGACTTGAATAAAAGTGGGTTGGTGTTTGTTCTCTCAGTGTGTGGGCAGCCAGCACTCAGTGATGTGCAGTGGGCTACTTTTTGCTTACAGTTCATAACA
>NW_027766196.1:0-296 GCF_054177405.1 Leptonychotes weddellii
AACTAGGCAATGCAAGCCCAGCAAGGACAGACGCTGAGCCTGAGGTGGAGTCCCAGAAGGCTCAAAGGAGCCTGAGAAAAGTTCATCAGGGACACAGTCTTTGTCAGAAGGACGCACAGCCAGGAGAACTGGGATAGTTTTTGTCATGAAGGCTAAAAACAAAGTTCTAAGATTCAGACTAGCAAATTTAATTAACAAGGTCATATCGTAAGTTTAAACTCAGAAATTTCTTTCACCTGTGACATCTATTTGATAAGTTTTTAGGATTATAATTTGTAAAATTACCAAGTCAGTCA
>NW_027766197.1:0-296 GCF_054177405.1 Leptonychotes weddellii
TTGTCACTGTAACACTCCCTGGGAGATCAGCTGACATTTCATGCTTCCGTGTCGAAAACACTCCCTCTCCGTCTGCCTTCTTGATATTTTGTTGAGACTGATTAAACCTTGACTGAGGATGCTTAGATGCTGGCCAGATTTTACTCTGAAGGATACTACCACCTGGAAACAAGGAAAAGGAGAAATGAGGAAGAAAAGGGGAAAAAAAGTTGTTTTCATTTGAAACACTTCTAAAGCTTGATGGGGCTCAAATAGAGTATCATTAATTATCTCAATAGCTGGAAAGATAATACAAA
>NW_027766198.1:0-296 GCF_054177405.1 Leptonychotes weddellii
GCTCTCTCTCAAATAAATAAATAAACATTAAAAAAAATCTAAAAAAGATACAGGAAAGTGAGGAATTTTATTCTTTTTTAAGATTTTATTTATTTGAGAGAGATAGAGCATGAGCAGGGTGGAGGGGCAGAGGGAGAGGGAGAAGCAGGTTCCCAGCTGAGCAGGGAGACTCGATCCCAGGACCCTGGAATCATGACCTGGGTCGAAGGCAGACGCTTAACCGACTGAGCCACCCAGGCGCCCAAAACGGACGGATTTTATTGGTGTCCCATGGAATAGTGGCAGCAGGGGAAAGA
>NW_027766199.1:0-296 GCF_054177405.1 Leptonychotes weddellii
CTTTCTACAAATACTAGAATAATGAACAAATTAACAGTTCTAGTAAAACATCACAAGGGACAGAGGAAATCAATGAAGCACATTATAGCTTAACCTTTCACCGTTAGAGGTTATTAACAAGAAAAGCCTCACAATCTCAGAAAATACAAATTATCCTTCATCACACATCTTTGTATCTTCACTTCCTATTCTTGAGGTTAGATTCTAGAGCCTAAAGATATCCACATTAGTATTGTATCTAGTTATCTATAGCGAGAAACACCTTTTATCATGTTGTCCATAGAACCAACGCTACC
>NW_027766200.1:0-296 GCF_054177405.1 Leptonychotes weddellii
ATCCACATTCAGTCACATTTAGCCCTGATTTTTTCTATCCAGACTCGGGCCAGAATAACCACTTGCCTGCCTGTAGTATATGAATATAGTGACGACGTTTCCAATTCTTCATGTCCAAAGTCAAACCTGTCATCTTTACTCACAACACCCAGTACCTAGTATGATGCCTTGTAAAACAAATGTCTCTTTAATTTTTATCTGTATTTTTTAAGAGTTTAAACAATTTGATAATATTTTCATAAAACTAGGTTTTAAAGCATATTTGTGCATAAAAGTTGTGACCGGCCCAATTTTTA
>NW_027766201.1:0-296 GCF_054177405.1 Leptonychotes weddellii
AAAATCGAGAGTCGGACCCTTAACCGACTGAGCCACCCAGGCGCCCCAAGAAGTGCTTTTTAAAAGGGAAAAGGGCTAGATTGGATGTGTCTGCCTTCCCTCCCCCTGGGGTGCCTGACCAGGCCAAGGGGGGGGCCCAGCTCTGTGACCCAGTACCCAGCCCTGGGCCAGCACTCCCGCTGCTCAGCAAGAGTTCATGGGTCCTTAGCTCACATTGCTTGAGGGACTCTGGAATGCTGGGCTCTAGAGTACAAGATGTATGTGAGATGAACTTTGCCTACAGCGGCTTGAATAGA
>NW_027766202.1:0-296 GCF_054177405.1 Leptonychotes weddellii
TAAGACGAGATGAAAATATTAAAACTCTTCTGAAGGACATTAAGAAGAAATGAATACATGATGTGAGATACCGTGTTCCTAGAATATTGCAAAGATATCAGTTCTCCTCAAAATAACCTACAAATTCAAAACAATCCTATTCAAATCTCAAGATAGTTGTTTTGTTTTTTTAACAAAAACTGGCCAGCTGACATTTGGTGGAGAAAATATGCAAGCCTAGCTACGAAATGTATGAAAAAGAAGACCAAAGAGCAGGAGCTTACCCTACCAGACATCAAAATATATTATTATAAGTA
>NW_027766203.1:0-296 GCF_054177405.1 Leptonychotes weddellii
ACTAGATCTGAGGATAAAAATACACTCCTTATTGAAGATGGCTCCCTTGGGCAACACAAAAGATTTACCAGGATTGGTAAAAAGTTGGTCAACATTATAGAATTTCACTTTAAACCAGAATGAATTTGAGTGTTTTCTTATGAAATCTATTCAATCCAATAGATTTCAAAGACTAAAGGCTCTGGGGTAGGGAAGTTCCCATAGAGTCCTATTCACCCCCATATGTTTTCTTTGGTCCCCAAATGCCTCAGTGTCCACCTTTAGGGAGCCACCATTTTGGATTAAACATTCCCTCC
>NW_027766204.1:0-296 GCF_054177405.1 Leptonychotes weddellii
ACTAGATCTGAGGATAAAAATACACTCCTTATTGAAGATGGCTCCCTTGGGCAACACAAAAGATTTACCAGGATTGGTAAAAAGTTGGTCAACATTCTAGAATTTCACTTTAAACCAGAATGAATTTGAGTGTTTTCTTATGAAATCTATTCAATCCAATAGATTTCAAAGACTAAAGGCTCTGGGGTAGGGAAGTTCCATAGAGTCCTATTCACCCCCATATGTTTTCTTTGGTCCCCAAATGCCTCAGTGTCCACCTTTAGGGAGCCACCATTTTGGATTAAACATTCCCTCCT
>NW_027766205.1:0-3950 GCF_054177405.1 Leptonychotes weddellii
GGTTTTAATCCAGTTTGAATTCAAATGGATTAAAACATAATTTTGGAAGGATTTTCTGCATTCCTTACATTCAAGTTACTTCTCCAGAGTGCAATATTTTGTTTACTAAGAGAAAAAGAACTAATGAAGGTTTTCCCACATTCCTTACATTTATCAGGGTTTTCTCCAGTATGAATCCTTAAAGGTCTTGCTACTTTTGAGAGATTAAAGCTTTCCTGCATTTCTTACACTCATAGTATTTCTCTCCAGTGTGAGTACAGATGTGAGTGATAAAGTGGGAACTGGCAAATGCTTTCCCACACACACTACACTCAAAGTTTCTCTCCATTGTGAGTTCTGAGAGGATTCATAAAACGTGAGGAAGTAGTGAAGGCTTTCCCATGTTTGTTACATTTAAAAGGCTTCTCTCCAGTGTGAGCTTGTGTATGTTCAGTAAGTTTTAAGAATGCAGTATAGGCTTTCCCACATTCCTTACACTGGTAATACTTTATTCCAGTGTGAATTCAAATGTGATTAAGACATGAGGAATTTTTAAAAACTTTTCACATTCCTTACATACAAAGGTACTCTCTCCAGTATCAGATTTTGTATGTCTCTTTTTTTTTTTTAAATTTATTTGAGAGAGAGAGAGCGCGAGAGAGAAGCAGCATGAGAGGGGATAGGGTCAGAGGGAGAAGCAGGCTCCCCCGGGAGCCCGATGTGGGACTCGATCCCAGGACTCCGGGATCATGACCTGAGCCGAAGGCAGTCGCTTAACCAACTGAGCCACCCAGGCGCTCTTGTATGTCTCTTAAAATTGGAAGATGAAATAAAGGCTTTCCCACTTCCTTACATTTATAGGGTTTCTCCCATGTCAATTCACATGTATATGTAACAGTTTGCACACATGGAATATTTTCACCACATTCCTCACATTCATAAATCCGTTAGCAGTGCAAGTTTCTTCATGCACACTCGTGAAGAACAGGTGTCTCACCTTCCTTGCTTTCATAGACTTTCTTCTCCATCATGAGTTGTCATTTGTGCTTTGAAGTAAGATTGATCATGGAAGGTCTTCCCACTGTCACCGCATGTGAAGGCTTTTTCTTGGGTGCTGGTTTTCCAGTACAGAATATTTGGAGTCAGGTAGATGGGTTTTTCTGTATTGATTAAACCCAGAAAGTCTGTCTCCGTTACAGGTTTCCTTCTGCAGAGAAAGGAAGCTTTTTCCATATTCCTTATCCTTGTAAGCGTTCCCTCCATTTTGAGTTCTCCTGTGTGTCTAAAGGCATGAGCATTCACCAGTGTTTTCCATGTTCCACACACAGAGTTCCCATTCAACATGGCTTCTTGCCTGTCGGGGAATGCATGAATGATGCTTCAAAGATTTCTGAGACTCATTAATTGATCCTACCCATCTCAAAATAGAAATAGCATTACCATGCTGATTAGGATTCTTATCATTTCCAGTGCATTCATACACCTCCTGCCCTGTTCATTTCTTTCCAGCTGGATGGACTCCTTCTGCCAGCATGATGGGCCACCTCCTATAATCCTAAAGGGAGTCCTTTTGTTTCATGGCATTTTTTAAAAATTCAACATCCATTTATATATGTGGGAATGAATACTTGTGGGAATTGTGAAGTGACAAATTTCAAGGTAGGTTTAGTATATCCCCAGATTCATCACACTGAGAATATCTCACAAGAAACATTGTTTTGTCTTTGGAAAATGTCCCTTATCTCAAATATCTATCACTTGGGCTAATGTTCCATCTAAGGAAAATCTCAATCTTTTCCAAGTGTGGAAAATAAAAAATATTGCTTTATAAACTTAGTGATTTTACTGTTCCTCTCCTATTGGATGTTTTTTCTCCCAAAATATCCTGCCGAATTACTGAATGTTTGGTTTATGCTGTATTTCCTGTTTGAAAGTAAGAGAGAAAAATATAAGAAATTACAGAAATAAATGTAGGTTAAAGGAGTTAAAAATAGTGAGGTTCATTTGAATTTATTACAAACTTAAACATGCCAAAAAACAGTACAATAGATTTGAAGAGTTTGGCTATGTCAACAATTTAGTAATGATATTAAGGAGTTGGTGAAAAAAAGGACTCTGTGAAATTAAACACCATGATTCTCTTTTTTTTATTTTTTTTTTTAAAGATTTTATTTATTTATTTGAGAGAGAGAATGAGAGAGAGCAGGGTCAGAGGGAGAAGCAGACTCCCTGCCGAGCAGGGAGCCCGATGTGGGACTCGATCCCGGGACTCCAGGATCATGACCTGAGCCGAAGGCAGTCGCTTAACCAACTGAGCCACCCAGGCGCCCACCATGATTCTCTTCTTGAAGGGCAGCATGAGAGAGGACCACAGTGGCACTGTATGGCAGCAGTGTCTGTTTGTGTGGATTTACTTGAATGCAGAGAAATATTCAGGAATTTCAAGCTAGAATGGAATGAATTCCAGTCAGGTGAATGTGGCAAGTATAGTCATCTCTGGTGTTCATTCTTCTTTTCTACTAGGTTTTCCTTCTAAGGACATGTTCTTCTTTCTCAAAACAAGGACAGCAGCAAAAAAGATGAAGACTGAGTGTTTAACAGGTTCTTCTCAGGTAAGAAAAAAGTTTGTCCTTCAACAAAAATGACATAATACATTCACCAGATACATACATTTCCTTCTAGGTAGACCTGTTTCCACAGCTTCCTAAAGGAACAGAGCCACTCTGAGCCCTGATGGATTTTCTCACAAAGTGGAGTCTATCAGAATGATGAGAGAATACCAAATAATCTCAGTATTTGCATTTCATAATGGTGACTGCATGTTATTTTGGTGCTTTGACATGATGAGACTGAAAGTGTGCATTCCCCAAACAGTTTATACATTCATCAGTGCTTACGGGTGTCTCTTTTCTCAGGAGTTTCCTGCAAGAAGAAAACTGGACAAGAGCTTTTAGACTTGTATTAAGTTTATGCCTTAGAGGTTTCATTAAAGCCAGGACTGAAGTATATCAAACATGAGTGAGTTCCCAACAGAGAGAATAATATTTAGGACTGTTTTCTGAAAGGTATATGCAAACAAACTCCAAAGGCCAAAGGAGATGTAAGACCAAAGGAGGCGGACAAGTGTACTTTGATGAGAAACGGTTTATTAAGAGGACTCACAGACAGAAGTGTCCCATGGGCGGCCACAAGACAAAAAGGTCTCCACAACCCCATGACCCTTAAGATGTGTTATTATAGCCCTAGAGGCTGAGAATACATGCTGGGGTACCACACAAGAGGAGAATGTTTCAGAATGGATGTGTACCATAGTCATATCTCCAGGGCAGGTCAAGGACATTACGCCCTGAAGGTATACTGAAGGGGGTGGTTAAACAAAGGGGAAATAATTTGGGGGTTGCTGTGCGCAAGAAGAGCTGAAGTCACAGAATTGTCCTCAAGGAGGATTTGTTCAGGGGCACCTGGGTGGCTCAGTCAGTTGGGCATTTGCCTTTAGCTCGGGTCATGATCCCACGGTCCTGGGATCAAGACCTGCGTCAGGCTCCCTGCTCAGCGGGGAGTCTGCTTCTCCCCCTGCCCCTCCCCTTGCTAGTGCTCACACACGCGCTCTCTCTCTCTCAAATAAAATTGAAAAAAAAGGTGGGGGGGAGAATCTGTCCAAGATGGTGCATTAGCCTGGTTCATGCAAGGAACACTGTGCCTTGGGGAAAATTAATAAGAGAGACTTTGAAACCCTCTATTGCCACTGGGTCTCCCGTCTTCATTCCCCAGTGAAGACTGATGGAAATGTTACTTTAATTAAAGCCAGCACTTATGTGAGTTTAGAACTTAGTGATCTTCAATGATGTGCCTGTGGACTTCACCAAAGAGGAGGAGACTTTACTACACCATCAGGGAAACCTATAGAGATGTGATCTGGAGAGTCATGGTTTCATTTCACAGGTACATACGCTTAGGCCTTGAGTAATGGG
>NW_027766206.1:0-296 GCF_054177405.1 Leptonychotes weddellii
GCAGCCCTCGCTTACTTGGGTCACTCAACAGCTACCTGTAGCGCATCTACTGGACGGGGCAGCCACCCAGGTGCCCCTAGGGCTATGGCAGTGAGGCCCTCGCAGCTTACAGTCCAGGCCAGGGACCAGTCCAGCAAGCTTGCTGGTGGCTGGTGCAGTGAGGAACTCAGGCTCTGCCAGGGCAGCACGGGGGGGGGGGTGAGGGCCACAGGCTCGGCCAAGGGGACACTGGACACTGCAGAGCGTGGGCCTCGCCGGTGCTTGGGAACCGTCCTCCTGCTGAGTGGAGCATGGCC
>NW_027766207.1:0-296 GCF_054177405.1 Leptonychotes weddellii
TGAGTCGCTGCGAGATGTGGCTGGATTATTGCTGAAAGCCTCTCCAGCAGAGAAGCGTGCTCCTGTCCCCTGTGGCTGGGGAAGGGTGACAGAGAACAGTTGCTCTCCTTCCCAGGACTTGGCATCTGCGCTCCCTGCTTTCTTGACCCAGAGTTCTCTTCGGTCCAGAGAACTGTGATGGGCAAGTGGGGTACTTGCCCGGATGAGCCAGAATTCCTAGCGCTTGAGCTTGAATTCTTCTGTGCTACTGTTCATGTGGCTCTGAGAAACTCATGATCCCCGCTGTATGTTCAGCA
>NW_027766208.1:0-296 GCF_054177405.1 Leptonychotes weddellii
GGGCTGGAATAGAACCTGCCTCTGGAGTGACTGCAGTATCAAGGGTGGAGCTTCTCCTCTTCCCTTTCTGACTGGGCTTGTTCAGGTTTTCTTTATCAAGGCCGCATTGCTACAGCTTACTTCTGTAATGCTGAGGCAATGAAAAGAAAAAACCAAATGGTGACTTTGCCATTTGCTGCCCAGAGTGACACTTCAGAGAATCCAGGCTGAAGGTAGAGGCCCCCGATGCCCACCATGACTTTTGGGTAAGAAGTAAACTGTAGGAGTGAGGAATGCTCATCCTTTGAATCTTGACA
>NW_027766209.1:0-296 GCF_054177405.1 Leptonychotes weddellii
AGCACTCCACATCCCTTCTGTGGAGGGGCCGGACCCCAGCTGCTGGGGGCTAACGCCTGTCCCCTTGGTCCCCTGTCTGAGGGGAAGCCGCCCTGCAGCTCCGTGGCAGGGCCTGGGTGAGGGGCAGGGCTCCTGATGGGCTTCGGGGGAGAGCATCCCAGGGAGGCAGAGGGGTTGCCACGCTGGCCCCCAGGAGAACGCGGCCCGTTACCGCTGGCGGGGGCGTGTGTAGTCTTGCGGACACGCGCCAAGCTCATCTGCCCAGTTTTTGACAGTCCAGACATTCAGGAAGCCAC
>NW_027766210.1:0-296 GCF_054177405.1 Leptonychotes weddellii
CAGAGGGAAAGGGAGGCCTAAGAATCAACCGTGAGCCGTCACTGGCTCATGAAATTACTACATACTGTTTCCACTCATCTAAGCCAGAGAAAATCCTAAATTCTGATGATGGGGTCTGGATATTTGCATCTTTAGCAAGCACCCCAGGGGGTCTTTATGCATGAACATTTGAGGACAACTAACCTCGTTCAACCAATTGGGAAAGGCAGGCACATGCAATTACATTACCATCTTTCTCGTTCCCTGGGGGCTTGCAATGAATAGTGAAGGTACCCTCATGAAATCATTTCCAGAGA
>NW_027766211.1:0-296 GCF_054177405.1 Leptonychotes weddellii
CAGAGGGAAAGGGAGGCCTAAGAATCAACCGTGAGCCGTCACTGGCTCATGAAATTACTACATACTGTTTCCACTCATCTAAGCCAGAGAAAATCCAAAATTCTGATGATGGGGTCTGGATATTTGCATCTTTAGCAAGCACCCCAGGGGGTCTTTATGCATGAACATTTGAGGACAACTAACCTCGTTCAACCAATTGCGAAAGGCAGGCCCATGCAATTACATTACCATCTTTCTCGTTCCCTGGGGGCTTGCAATGAATAGTGAAGGTACCCTCATGAAATCATTTCCAGAGA
>NW_027766212.1:0-296 GCF_054177405.1 Leptonychotes weddellii
AATGGGGCTCGATCTCATGACCCTGAGATAATGACCTGAGCCAAGACCAAGAGTCAGATGCTTAACCAACTGTGCCACCCAGGTGCCCCTAGTCCATTTAATTAATTAATTAATTTTTAAAAAATTTTTATTTTATTATTTTAATCACCATACATTACATCATTAGTTTTTGATGTAGTGTTCCATGGTTCATTGTTTGCGTATAACACCCAGTGTTCCATTCAATACGTGCCCTCTTCAATACCCATCACCAGGCTAGCCCATCCCCCCACCCCCCTCCCCTCTAGAACCCTCAG
>NW_027766213.1:0-296 GCF_054177405.1 Leptonychotes weddellii
GAGAGAGAGAGCACACGAGAGGAGGGAGGGTCAGAGGGAGAAGCAGGCTCCATGCTGAGCAGGGAGCCCGATGTGGGACTCGATCCCGGGACTCCAGGATCATGACCTGAGCCGAAGGCAGTCGCTCAACCAACTGAGCCACCCAGGCGCCCAAAAAATAATTTTTAAGAAGATAATTTTTCAATTGTTTTACTTTTGCTGGAGAAATTGCAGTGTTGAATGTCTTTTAAAAATTTGGTTACATTGCTGTTATTATGTAGAAATTGGAAATTTGCATGTGTAATATGATATATTAC
>NW_027766214.1:0-296 GCF_054177405.1 Leptonychotes weddellii
ATTTTAAACCAAAGACTGTAATAAGAGATGAGGAAGGACACTATATCCTACTGAAAGGTCTATCCAACAAGAAGATCTAACAATTATAAATATCTATGCTCCTAACATGGGAGCAGCCAATTATATAAGCCAATTAATAACAAAAGCAAAGAAACACATCAACAACAATACAATAATAGTGGGGACTTTAACACTCCCTGCACTGAAATGCACAGATCATCTAAGCAAAAGATCAACAAGGAAATAAAGAATTTAAATGACAAACTGGACCAAATGGATTTCACAGATATATTCAG
>NW_027766215.1:0-296 GCF_054177405.1 Leptonychotes weddellii
CCTTTAGGATTCTGCTCAGATTTCACCCTCTCAAGGAGAGCTTCTCTGACCTTCCAAGCCTGGGTTAGAGGCTCCTTTTTTGTACTCCCCAGGCCCCTTATGCTCAGTGAGGATAGAAATGATATCAGAAAGACCTTGTTGCTCTGTGGACCAAACAATCAGATTAGAATAGTACTTTAAAACCCAAGAGGGTGTTAGGGTGCTTTGGGGGATTTTATGGCTTCTATAATGGAAGTGGCTCCATTATTAATGTAGTCTTTAATGACTACATTAATGTTGGGTGGGGTGTTAGGAAG
>NW_027766216.1:0-3949 GCF_054177405.1 Leptonychotes weddellii
TTCTCAAAGATCACTACATTCTTGTCTAAATGTCTCCCTTATGTCTAATAATTTATTCTTGATTTTTCTAAGGAATCAGAATGAGCCAATCATCTATAATTCTCAAATTTCATCTTTTTCAATTTAAAAAATGTATTTCTTTTTAACAGTTTCAGTGAGATATAATTCACCCATTTAAAAAATATAATTCAGGGGTGCCTGGGTGGCCCAGTCGTTAAGCGCCTGCCTTCGGCTCAGGTCATGCTCCCAGGGTCCTGGGATTGAGCCCAGCATCGGGCTCCCTGTTCCGGGGGAAACCTACTTCTCCCTCTCCCACTCCCCCTGCTTGTGTTCCCTCTCTCACTGTGTCTGTCTCTGTCAAATAAATAAAATCTTTAAAAAAAAATTAAATTAAAAAATAAATAAAAAATACAATTCAACGTTCTTAAGAGAGTTGTATAACTATAGCTACAATCTAATTTTGGAACATTTCTTTTTAAAGATTTTATTTATTTATTTGAGAGAGAGAGAGCACAAGCAGGGGGAGCGGCAGGCAGAGGGAGAAAAGTAGGCTCCCTGCTAAGCAGGGAGCCTGATGCAGGACTTGATCCCAGGACCCTGGGATCATGACCTCAGCCGAAGGCAGAGACCCAACTGACTAAGCCACCCAGGCATCCCTAATTTTGAAACATTTTAATATCCCCTAAAAGAAATCCTTTAACCATGACCCGTTACTCTCCATTCTCTACTCTCTACCTTCCATTCTTTAAAGATTTTATTCATTTATTTGACAGAGAGAGACACAGCGAGAGAGAGAACACAGCAGGGGGGAGTGGGAGAGGGAGAAGCAGGCTTCCCGCTGAGCAGGGAGCCCGATGTGGGACTCGATCCCACGACCCTGGGATCATGACCTGAGCAGAAGGCAGACGCTTAACAACTGAGCCACCCAGGCGCCTCTCTACCTTCCATTCTTAATGTTCTCTCTGTCTCTAAAGATTTGGACTATTGCAAATATTAATGGCTTTTTACTTCTTAAAAAATAGGGTATTATCTTTTAGTATCTCCCATCATTTAGTATAAAAGTCAATTCCTGTAAGACAACATATATTCAAGTTTCTTCAACTCTGGAATATTTAAGAAGTTCACACTCTCCAGGTGCTGAGTCCAGCATCAGGTTCCCAGGGCTTCCCTGTCTGACATATGAGTCCTGTGACAACTAAGGCATGGGAGCAATACAATATTCAGGGTCTAGACCATTTTTCTGATCATCTTTGCATCACATAAGAGATTCCCTCAAGGTTAGCCTAAATCCTCATCTGATGCTCTTGCCATCCCTACTCCATCTTCCAAACAATATCCTGCCCTACTTTGATTCTTAAGGCTTTGGTTCTTAAGTCAGTCCAGAACTGACCTGGAGTTTTGGAAATCTCTCTTGGACTGGGTTAAGCAACTTTTTGGCTTCCCGCAGCTAAACAAAACGGGACGGCAATGAAGAAGACAGTGATTTTACCCCACCCCACTGGGTTTCAGCTTTTAATTCTCATGACCATTCTTGAGACTTCCACTTCTGTCTTGTCATTCTCTTTTCTCCTGCCATCAGTCAGGACATGCCACAGTGCCAGAAGCACACGAGTCACAAGAACACAAGTGGGAGTAAGATAAGTAGTGAGGAAATTAGATTCTAGAGTCAGAGGCATGTGTCTTTGGTCCCTTTTACTACACTGAGGGAGTAGGATAAGGCTACATATCTGGAAAGGCCACACAGGAGACAGCCAGTTGTCACCCATGAGGCAGAAATTGACTAAAGCCAAGTTACCGGATGGGACAAAAGAACAACTGAGAAAGAAACAAGGAAAAAGTAAAGTGCTCAGGGCTTACCTTGCCCAAAGGGGTAAAAGACTCTTGACTAGGATAGGTCAGCCCTGACAACTTGAAGAGCAGACAACTTCTACCATGAGTAGAAGGAAGAAGTGCTTTGGGGAGGTTTCTCTAATGGAGGCCAGCTTTGAAGAGGGGGTAAAGGACAGAGAGGGCTCACACCATCACTTGTCCAAGCCTGCATTCTTCTGGCCATTAAATTAGGTCCCAAGCAGAATTCTCTCCCCCCAGCCCTCTCTACAATGTGCAGGGGTGACCACCTACTAGCAAGTGATATATTATCAAAAAAAGGAAAAACAGCTTAAACTTCCCTGAAGTATTGTTTCACATTAGGAAGGGATATGCTCTGTCTATGCCTGTGGCTCCAGGCAGCCATCTCCAGCTCTACGTGTCAGGCATTTCTTCTGGAAGTATGTAGAACATAACTTCCTGAGCCCAGCTGATTAGCTACCTTTCCTACCCTAGGAACTCGAACCCAGAGACAACTTCCAATACCTGAAATAAATAACAGGATATTTTTAGCAAGTGCCTCAGTCCTATAACATGGTGCCTAGACCAGAAAAATGTCTGGGAAGCTCAGAGCTTAAGTGACTTCTGAAATAAATGTATGTGCTGGGATCAATCATCTTAATTTAATATTACCATCAATCATCCTAATTGCAGCTACTATTAACTAATCTGTATGGAACTACAGTGTTTTGATATTTTAACCATTGGTACATCTATGCTAGTATATACTGGCTGATTATTAAACCTAAGAAATTCAGGTCTTATGTGGACTCTGAAAGTGACATTAGTGTCCATAAAGCTGGATGCCTCCTGTTAGGACTGGACATCACTGTGTAACACTCTACAAGCAGGAAACTTTCTGGTAAAACCTATAAAGCACCATACTGAAAGAGTCTTAAAGAAGTGTAAGTTTAAAAAAGACTACGTATAACCAAAACATGATCTGTACTTATTAAAAGTAACATGTAAAATGGCATCTACCATATTAGGAACAACAAATCTATTACACAGTAAAATTTTATTACATATTCTGATTATTCATTAGCAGAATGAACTAAAACGGAATTCCTAAAACTGATAGGTTCCAGAGATTTTTAATACTTGCAGAATGTAGTATTTGCTTTGCAAACAAAAACATCACAGTACCTTGTAATGTCCATTTATCACAGCATCATGTAGGGGAGTGATCTGGTACATTCCTGTGATATTTACATCTGCTCCACCTTTTAATAGTTCACTTGCTGTCTGATAAAATCCTCCTACACTAGCTTCATGAAGTGCTGTCCAACCTATTATACAAAAAGGAAATGGTATTTATGTTTGCTATCTTAATGTTTTGTGCTTGCCCATAAAATAAAAACTCTATGTTGTTTCTTTAAAAATATTTTGATTATATGAGACAAGATAATCTTACCATGAAATAACTTGTATTATTAGATGAATTCAATAAATCTGAGGACCAAATCAAATTCCTACTCCCAACTCAGTTGTGAAAAAATATGAAAAGTAAAAATTTTTTTTAAAGAAGTAAAATATTTGAAACTATTCCTTGCCCTCCTCAAATAAAAAGGTTGTAAGGGAGTCATTATTAGCTCACAGAGAATGCTAGTTGCAGGCTACTCTCCTGGAGAGAAGAGAGGGAAAAAAACTTTATAGCTCAAGGTACTTCCATTAAAGTAACACAGCTAGTAGGAATGCACAGAAGTCACTTCAAAAACATATATTTCTTTTCTTATTTTAAAAAGCTATTTACCGTAGTTCTTTTTTTTTTTTTTAAAGATTTTATTTATTTATTTGAGAGAGAGAGAGAGTGTGGGGAGAAGCAGAGGGGGAAAGAGAGGAACAAGCAGACACCACGCTGAGCACAGAGCCAGATGTGGGGCTTGATCTCGCGACCCTGAGATCATGACCTGAGCTGAAACCAAGAGTGAGATGCTTAACTGACTGAGCCACCCAGGCACCCCTATTTACAGTAGTTCTAACACCACTATTTTAAGAAAACCAGTCGTACAGACAAGTATCCTTTATCCTTGTTAGCCAGAGACAATGGTGTAAGTTATATTTATTAAATTCCAATAAATCA
>NW_027766217.1:0-296 GCF_054177405.1 Leptonychotes weddellii
CCAATCTTTTCATACTGGTTGAGACCTGATTTGTGACCTAGGATGTGATCTATTCTGGAGAATGTCTGATGGGCACTAGAGAAGAATTTGTATTCTGTTGCTTTAGGATGGAATGTTCTGAATATATCTGAAGTCCATTTGGTCCAGTGTGTCATTTAAAGCCTTTATTTTCTTGTTGATCTTTTGCTCAGATGATCTGTCCATTTCAGTGAGGAGGGTGTTAAAGTCCCCTACTGGTATTGTATTGTTGTCAGTGTGTTTCTTTGGTTTTCTTATTAGTTGGGTTATATAATTGG
>NW_027766218.1:0-296 GCF_054177405.1 Leptonychotes weddellii
AAAAAAAAAAAAACAATTGCTCTTATGACAGGTTGGACAGATTCATGGGAAATCAGAGGCAGTATCTTCACAAATGCAGAGATTTTGATTTAGTCTTACATGACCCATCACTTGTTAGACACATAACTGATTTTTAGGATCCTATCCTATAAAACGTCTTTGAGTAAATTAATGTCAAATTGGAGGGATATCAAGAAAATGATAATACACTGTACTCAGTGCTTTTCCATGTTTTAATCTGGAGTGATCTGAATGAACACTTACAGGTGAGTAACTTTGCAAAGAATGTTGCCCTT
>NW_027766219.1:0-296 GCF_054177405.1 Leptonychotes weddellii
C
The DNA here is from genome assembly GCF_054177405.1 of Leptonychotes weddellii. Lineage (NCBI taxonomy): Eukaryota > Metazoa > Chordata > Mammalia > Carnivora > Phocidae > Leptonychotes > Leptonychotes weddellii. Next base: position 2 of record NW_027766219.1, read on the forward strand.
TTCACCTCACCAAGGATTTTTCTGGGTCTCCTAGCATGCTGGCTATTGTACAAGAACTTCCATGTCAACTAATCTAACTCTCAACGATGATTTCTGATTTTTTTTTATTGTGATAACATTAATTTTAGAAATTAAGTCACCAAAGTGGACATCTTTATGATTTTGAATCTTCCTATTCAAGGGTGGTTTTCCATTTCTACCACCTACTTTTATTTTCAGATACTTGTAAAGTTTTTCTTCTATGGATTTCTTTTTGCACATCTCTTTTTTGAGGTTATTCTTTTTTTTTTTTTAA
>NW_027766220.1:0-296 GCF_054177405.1 Leptonychotes weddellii
CCTTGAAGACTGAGGATGATAAACACGGTGAAAATGCTATCCAGCTGGCCAAATGGCACAGACTTGCCATAATATTTGACCAGTAGAATGGGTTCTTCAGTTGTCATGGAGCTCAAGAGGAGTTCCCCAGGTAGGCATGGTTTTATTCCAATAGGATTTTACCTACTGAAGAAGGATAGTAGCTTGTCTACATGGAAAGGCTCTGGCCCAGTGCAAAAACATACAAATCATTACCAGGACATATTTGATTCCATGACGTGGGGGTAGCTGATAAGGTCCATTTGCCAAAATTTAAA
>NW_027766221.1:0-296 GCF_054177405.1 Leptonychotes weddellii
AACAGCATAGTATTGGTGTAAGAATGTAAAATCCAGCTGATGGAGCAGAGTAGAATCCAGAAATAGACCTAACCAAAAAGGCACTTAGCCTTTTTCAATGTGGGAGGAAAGAAAATTGTGGGACAAATGTGTATTCAATTAAAAGATAAATTTAATAAATTTAGATCTTGACATTATACCATATGTGAAAATAAATTCCGAACAAAGAGGCAACCCACAGAATGGGAGAAGATATTTGCAAATGACACTACAGATAAAGGGCTGGTATCCAAGATCTATAAAGAACTTCTCAAACT
>NW_027766222.1:0-296 GCF_054177405.1 Leptonychotes weddellii
AACAGCATAGTATTGGTGTAAGAATGTAAAATCCAGCTGATGGAGCAGAGTAGAATCCAGAAATAGACCTAACCAAAAAGGCACTTAGCCTTTTTCGATGTGGGAGGAAAGAAAATTGTGGGACAAATGTGTATTCAATTAAAAGATAAATTTAATAAATTTAGATCTTGACATTATACCATATGTGAAAATAAATTCCAAACAAAGAGGCAACCCACAGAATGGGAGAAGGTATTTGCAAATGACACTACAGATAAAGGGCTGGTATCCAAGATCTATAAAGAACTTCTCAAACT
>NW_027766223.1:0-296 GCF_054177405.1 Leptonychotes weddellii
AAAATTCATATCCAGAATATGTAAAACACTGTCAAAATTCAATAATAAGATAATCCATTCAAAAAATGGTCAAGAGATGTGACACTTTTCCAGTGAAGTACACACAGATGGCAAATAACATGGGAAACGACACTCAGTCTCAGTCATTATGAAGTTAAAACCACATGAGATACCATGACACACCCATTAGAATGGCTAAAAGTAAAAGAAAAAATACCGGCAGTACCAAGTTCTGGCAAGAATGAGGAGTAACCGGAGCCCTCAGGCAGTACTGAAGGCAATGTGGAATTGTACAG
>NW_027766224.1:0-296 GCF_054177405.1 Leptonychotes weddellii
CTCTGCTCAGCGGGAGCCTGCTTCTCCCTCTCCCCGAGCCTGCCATTGCCCCTGCTCATGCTCTCTCTCTCTTTGTCAAATAAATAAATAAAATCTTAAAAAAAAAAAAAAAAGAATACAAAATGGATGACATGGATCACATGGATCACAGATCTAAATGTAAGACCTAAAACTATAAAACTTCGATTTTAAACTACGAAACTTCTAAAAGAAAGCATGAGAGAAAACCTCTGACTTTGTGCTAGACAAAGATTTCTTAGATAGGAACACCAAAAGCAAAAATCCAGAGAAGAACA
>NW_027766225.1:0-296 GCF_054177405.1 Leptonychotes weddellii
CAGGTAAACTGTAGACTAATTTTCTTCATAAACAGAGATGTAAAAATCCTAAACAAAATATTAGCACATTGACTACAGAACTGCAGGAAAAGACTAATACGTGATGACTAAATTAGGTTTATTCCAAGGATACAGGGTGGTTTTAGCATCTGAAAAATCAATCCATGTACTTAACCATATCAATAACATAGCGGAAAAGCCAGGATTATTTCAATAGCTGCAGTGAAAGCATTTAATATTCGCTATACATTCATGATTTTTTAAAAAAGATTTTATATATTTGACAGAGAGAGAGA
>NW_027766226.1:0-296 GCF_054177405.1 Leptonychotes weddellii
CTGAGCATTGTGCTCCCCACCTTGAATGGCAAGCCGGCAGAAGAAATTCTGGCAAGAAGAAAATTCTGACCCTAAGCCACAGGGAGCAGGACACTCTGCCCTGTTCCTAATGCAGCAGGGGATGAGGCTGAAGACGGGGCACTAACAGAGTGAACAGGGCAGGTCCTTACCGGTCAGCCTGAGCTTCTGATTCCCATGCAGCATCGTTCTCCAGGAACATCCCCTTTTCTACCCGCAGCCACATTTTCTGCAAGTTTTCACAATGCTTGAGGCAGAATGCTGCGTGCACCATGTCC
>NW_027766227.1:0-3949 GCF_054177405.1 Leptonychotes weddellii
CCTCTCTCCTCTTCCCCTCCCCATCCCCTTTCCCCCTTTCCCTTCTCCCCTCCCTCCTCCTTCCCTCCATCCTACTTCCTTCCTCCTTCCCCTACAGGATTCCAAGGAAATCATTTTCAAGGAAATGCTGCTGATGTCAAGCAGCTCTGTAATGAGACTCTAGATAGGTCTGCCTACGTGTTGGTCCCTGGGTGGTGTTTGATGGCTGGAACTCCCTTGCTGCTCACAGGCAAGCTTCTGGGGCAAGGTTTGACTCTATTTAACATGTCAGTCCTGATTGATTTTAATTCCATTGCAGCTCTAAAGTAGAACAAGTCATTCTGAATGTGAAGAGGACTTGGCCAGTGCCTGGGGTGCTGAGCCTGTCCTGTAGGGAGGGCAGGGGTGCGGCGGGGCGGGGGTGGGGGGACAGGGTGTGCGGTTCAGGGCCCTTTCCTCAGGCCCCCTTCCTTCATTCGCTCACTCACTTAGACGGAAACTGTCAGCTTCAGGGAGGAAAATGTATTTGTGAAAAGGTGTGAATGCTTCCTGAGCCGAGAAGCCATAAGGAAAAAACAGATTGCTGATCCAGTTGTTTCAGGGAATTTTCTGCCGGCCACCACGGCCACAGTAAGTGGCCGGGACGCCTCCCGTGTCCGCCCACAGACAACTCCTGCCAGCGCCCAGGAACACCCTGTGAACAGGAACCTCACCTCGCCTGAGGGCATCCCCCAGGGGTCCTCCCGGGCTGGCCTTATGGAGTTTGAGCGTTGCTGCCCTCCCAGACCCTGCCGAGGGTCAGACAGCAATGCGGGCTTGTCCAGAGCAGGACTGGAGGAACAGGCCAGGTGCAGAAGGAGATCTCAAGGCAGCGCTGCTCAGGTGAGGTAAAAATACACAAATGGGTGGGAAGACCCATACCTGTCTGAGTTCAGCACAAACTCAGCAGAAGGGCCCCTGGAGGCAGGCGTGTGTGGGGAGGGCGCCCCAGCCGTCTGCACAGTGCTGTGGGTGAACGGGAGCAAGAGAGCCGGAGGGAGCCCCCTAAGAGGGGAGCGGGGCAGGCCGAGCCTCTCCCGGGCCCAGGAAGGAGCACCAGCAGGGCTGGGCCTGGCCACCCGGCTGCCAGGTGCAGACCGAGGAGGTGTGTTGAGGCCCTGTGAGAGTGTTGGGAGCAGGGCAGCTGGGTGTGCCCAGAGAGGCCGTCAGGCAGACGTGGAAGCGCAAGGGACAGGGGCCTGGTGAGCAGGGCGGAAAGGGCTGCAATCAGTACACCTGGGGATGCCAGAGGGACGGCCTCAGGTGTGGCCAGGTGGTGGCCAGCAGGGGCCGTGTTCGAGAGAGGTTTGTTCCCAGCACTAGAGCCAGGGGTGGGCGTGGGAGAGCCCTTTCCCTGCCCCATCCACTGGCAGGGTCCTTCTCTGAGGCAAGTCCCCCCAGAGGCACTCCCTGGATCCCCCATCCAGAGCACAGCCAAGTGAGGCGGTGGGGAATGTCGTACCTTGAACGCCGAGCCCCCCTGCCTGCCCTGGAGGCGGTGGGGCTGCTCAAGGGGCAAGGCCGCCGGGGGCCCTCCCCGCGTGGAATGACAGTGTCCCCGTCACTGTGCGCTGGACTGCTCGAGGTGCCTGGGGAGGTGTCCTCTGAGCCTGGACATGAGGCCTGAGGGACCCACCCCGTGACCTCCACGGGAGGGACAAGAGGACTGGGGCTTCTCTCAGTGAGGCCGGGTGCCTAGGTGCCCCTGGTCCAGCTGGGTCATGGGCTGTCTGTAGGGAGGCGGGTGCAGGGCCGTGGGACATGTGGGCCGACCCAGGGCGGCTGGGGGAGGGGGTCGTGTGTGTGAGTGTGTGTGAGGAGCTGAGATGGCTCAGAGGGACACGCCCTGGGGACAAGGGACGTGGGGCTATCAAGCCAGTGGGTCACTTGGGATCTGGAAATCTGCCTGTCCTGGGCAGCTGGACCAGGATCTGGAAGGTGGGGTTGGGGCCACGCCCTTCGGCTACCCTGGGAAGGTGATGGGGAGACCCAGTGCCGGGAGCTCAGGGATCCCACACAGGCTGAAGCATCCTGCGAGGGAGGGGCAGTGATCCTGGGGGACGGGTGAGGCCTCGGTGTCACCATGATTGTTTCTCGGGGTGGCTGTGACTCTGCATTTGGACCCACAGTCTGGTGCTCTGAGCACCCACCCCTACAGCACTCCCCCAGCCCCTTGAGTGTGGGCTGAAGCCTGGTCTCTGCCGGGCAGGGGAGACTCTCACGGAGCTCATTTCTGGGGGGCCACCCAGAGAGGGCCGGAGCTCCCCAAGGGTCACAGCAGGTGGGCAGGAGGGGACGGTGGTCGCTGGTCACTGTTGCTGGTGATAGCCAGTGATGTTTATGTTGCCCCGGGTGTGTGTGTGGGGGGTGGTTTCCACGCTAAATAGCTCACCGGGGCCACAAATGACGAACCTACGAACCTGAGGACAGCGAGGGGGCTGTAAAGGTTTTATTACAGGGTGTCTGGGCCCGCGTGGTCCTCCCCCTGGCCGCCCCCTGGCCGCCGCCCGGTCTGATTTCTGCCAAGTATGTGACTCGTCATGCTGGGGAATGTCTCAGCGGCTGAGGTTGGGCTGGATTCCTGTGTCCCTGCAGGCGGGGGGGCGGGGGGCCTGGGGTTCAGTGGGGTACACAGTGGTGCTCAAAGCATGCTCCTCGGTGGAGTAGACTCAGAGAAGACAGGCAGGGCCTGGGGAAGCCAGCCCTCCTGGAGGTGGGCGTCTGTGTGAGGTGCCCAGGGCACCCCCCCGCCTGTTTCTGTCCACTGAGTTTCGCCGACAGCACCCAGGAGGGGTGCCTCGCAAGGGTCTCCCCAGGCACCCCTGCTCTGCATGCGGCTGGGTCGTAGCCTGTGGCAGTGATGTCCCCCAGGCTGGCTCTGTGTGGGGGCTAGCCAGGCCTGTCCCTATAGCCCCCCACCTCCTGCCATGGCCCCAGCTGCTAGATCCAGGGAGTCAGGAGGGCCATTCCCAGCCTCAGCGGGCGGAAGGTTCTTGAACAGCTGGGGCTTGGCCTGGATTGGGGACACGCTCCAGTGGGCGCTGGGAATGCAGGGCCTGCCTGCTGTGTGTTGGCTGAGTCCTGCTCCTCCCCAGGCCCTGAGGGTGGGAGCCGGCCGGTGGCCACGTCGAGGTCACAGCCTGGAAAGGGCTTGGTTTCTGGCTCAGGGAAGTATCTGGACCAGCCAGCCCTTCTGATCACAGCCAGAACTCGAGACCAGACCCCAGAGCAAGGCCATGACCCTTGCCCAGAGCCCAGGACAGGGCCACGAGCCCCAGACCAGACCCCAGGGGAGGGTCATGATCCCCAGACCAGACCCCAGGGCAGGGCCAGGATCCCCACACCAGACCACAGGGCAGGGCCAGGATCCCCAGACCAGGCCCCAGGGGAGGGTCGTGATCCCCAGACCAGAGCCCAGGGCAGGGTCATGATCCCCAGACCAGAGCCCAGGACAGGGCCAGGATCCCCAGACCAGGCCCCAGGGGAGGGTCACGATCCCCAGACCAGACCCCAGGGCAGGGCCAGGATCGCCAGACCAGAGCCCAGGGCAGGGCCAGGATCCCCAGACCAGACCCCAGGGGAGGGTCATGATCCCCAAACCAGAGCCCAGGGCAGGGTCATGATCCCCAGACCAGACCCCAGGGCAGGGCCAGGATCCCCAGACCAGGCCCCAGGGGAGGGTCACGATCCCCAGACCAGACCCCAGGACAGGGCCAGGATCCCCACACCAGACCCCAGGGCAGGGCCAGGATCCCCACACCAGACCCCAGGGCAGGGCCAGGATCCCTACACCAGACCCCAGGGGAGGGTCATGATCCCCACACCAGACCCCAGGGCAGGGCCAGGATCCCCAGACCAGACCCCAGTGCAGGGCCAGGATCCCCAGACCAGAGCCCAGGGGAGGGTCATGATCCCCAGACCAGAGCCCAGG
>NW_027766228.1:0-296 GCF_054177405.1 Leptonychotes weddellii
CTCAATGGGGATAAAGGGGAGAGTCTCCTGTCCTGCCTCATCACCATCATCGCCACATCCACCATCACCACCTCCACCTCCACCAGCACCATCACCTCCACCATCACCTCCACCTCCACCATCACTTCCACCTCCTCCACCACCCCACCTCCACCATCACCACCACCAGGACCACCTCCACCATCACCATCACCTCCACAACCATCACCCCCACCATCATCACCTCCACCATCACGTCCACCATCACTGCCACCTCCACCAGCACCATCACCTCCACCATAACCCCCACCATCATC
>NW_027766229.1:0-296 GCF_054177405.1 Leptonychotes weddellii
CACTATATCTAAAACTAATGATGTAATGTATGGGGATTAACATAAGAATAAAAAAATAATACTATCAATAAATTTTAAATAAAATTATAATATGCTAAAAAAAAAAAAAGAAATGGCTTTTTCACTAGTGAGAGGTTTGTTTTAGCTCTGACTCATTCAATCTGAGGACAATATTCTGGTTCCCGGGCCCATGGCATAGCTGGGTGAGTTGGTGTCAGAGTGTTGTATGTCTCTGATTTTTTATTTTTTGCGGAAAATAGCCCTTGCTCTCCCCTTCTCTCTCAGGGTCCAGTGTC
>NW_027766230.1:0-296 GCF_054177405.1 Leptonychotes weddellii
AAACAATGGATCGTGGATCACCACATCAAAAACTAATGATGTATTGTATGGTGACTAACATAATGAAATTAAAAAAAAAAAGTAATGACCAATTTTTAAAAAAAAAAAATTAGCAAAATTGGCAATGCTTTCACTGCATTTACTAAGAAAAGAAAGAGAGAAGCTCAAAAAATAGAAGAGAAAACAATACAACAGATAAACATAGAAATACATAGTGTGATAATAGATTACTGTAAACAATTATATACTAACAAATCAGACAACTTAGGGAGGAAAAAATGATAATTTCTAAAAAC
>NW_027766231.1:0-296 GCF_054177405.1 Leptonychotes weddellii
TGGAATCTGGGGAAAAGATCAAACTCATAGAAAATGAGATCAAACTTGTGGGTGTCAGAGGCAGAGGAGTGGGGAGAGGGGGATTTGAAGGAAGGTGGTCACAAGAGTACAAAATTCCAGTTATAAGATAGAGAAGAACTAGGGTTGTCATATACAGTTTCATGACTATAGCTAGCACTGCTGTGTGGCATATAGTTAAGAGAGTAAATCCTAAAAGTTCTCATCACAAAGGAAAAAAAATTTTTCTTTTTTTCTTTTTATTGTCTCTATGAGAAAGTGGATATTAACCTAACCCA
>NW_027766232.1:0-296 GCF_054177405.1 Leptonychotes weddellii
GGGCTGGAATAGAACCTGCCTCTGGAGTGACTGCAGTATCAAGGGTGGAGCTTCTCCTCTTCCCTTTCTGACTGGGCTTGTTCAGGTTTTCTTTATCAAGGCCACATTGCTACAGCTTACTTCTGTAATGCTGAGGCAATGAAAAGAAAAAACCAAATGGTGACTTTGCCATTTGCTGCCCAGAGTGACACTTCAGAGAATCCAGGCTGAAGGTAGAGGCCCCCGATGCCCACCATGACTTTTGGGTAAGAAGTAAACTGTAGGAGTGAGGAATGCTCATCCTTTGAATCTTGACA
>NW_027766233.1:0-296 GCF_054177405.1 Leptonychotes weddellii
CTTCCTTCCTTCCTTCCTTCCTTCCTTCCTTCCTTCCTTTCTTCTTTCCTTCCTTCCTTCCTCCCTCTTTTGGAGTGCTTTTTGGAGTATGGGGGCATGGAGGGAGAAGTGGGGATTCCTGGAAAATCTGGGGTAAGAAAGCTCAAGTGTGTCCTCAGACCTTAGCACACCATGTTGCTCTGGGGGGGGTCTGAGGACACCCCCATCAGAGACATCCGGGGAGCCTGTGTCACATGCAGGGTTCTGAACCCCACGGCAGACCTGCCCAGTCACAAGCTCCGAGGTGGGCCCTGGGA
>NW_027766234.1:0-296 GCF_054177405.1 Leptonychotes weddellii
AATGGGGCTCGATCTCATGACCCTGAGATAATGACCTGAGCCAAGACCAAGAGTCAGATGCTTAACCAACTGTGCCACCCAGGTGCCCCTAGTCCATTTAATTAATTAATTAATTTTTAAAAAATTTTTATTTTATTATTTTAATCACCATACATTACATCATTAGTTTTTGATGTAGTGTTCCATGGTTCATTGTTTGTGTATAACACCCAGTGTTCCATTCAATACGTGCCCTCTTCAATACCCATCACCAGGCTAGCCCATCCCCCCACCCCCCTCCCCTCTAGAACCCTCAG
>NW_027766235.1:0-296 GCF_054177405.1 Leptonychotes weddellii
ATATAGTTTCAGAGAAATATTTTTTTAGTACGATGACCTTTTTTGTCCACTCTTATTATTATTCATACGAAAAAGATTTGAAAACTCTTTTGTGAATGCATAAAATCTCCTACACCATACCCAGATGCTTTGTCTAGGAGGACAAACAAAGTCAACGTTTATGTTACCCTGCAAATCTGATCAGTGTAACTGAAAAATTCAAGACAAAAATGCACATACACACACACACAGTATGTAGATTCTGAATGTTATTTCTTTTATCAGACTTACAATTTCAGATAAGACTTGGGCTTTCC
>NW_027766236.1:0-296 GCF_054177405.1 Leptonychotes weddellii
TAAAAATATTTACATGTGATCCTGTTAAAAAAGATTACGACACAAATCTTAATGTCTAGGACGAAGACATCCACTTTGGTCAGTTATGAAAGGTGACTGTTTTTGAAGACCTAAATGATATTTAAACAGACCCAGATCTCAAAGTTCCAAGTGCATAGAATGTCCTACCATTTATATAGGCCTCTTTTCAGGATTTTTTCTTAATCACTTGGCATTGCAATTAAAAGTCAATGGAATTGGGGGGCGGAGCAAGATGGCAGAGGAGTAGGAGACCTGGATTTCGTCTCCTCTCAGGA
>NW_027766237.1:0-296 GCF_054177405.1 Leptonychotes weddellii
CCAATCTTTTCATACTGGTTGAGACCTGATTTGTGACCTAGGATGTGATCTATTCTGGAGAATGTCTGATGGGCACTAGAGAAGAATTTGTATTCTATTGCTTTAGGATGGAATGTTCTGAATATATCTGAAGTCCATTTGGTCCAGTGTGTCATTTAAAGCCTTTATTTTCTTGTTGATCTTTTGCTCAGATGATCTGTCCATTTCAGTGAGGAGGGTGTTAAAGTCCCCTACTGGTATTGTATTGTTGTCAGTGTGTTTCTTTGGTTTTCTTATTAGTTGGGTTATATAATTGG
>NW_027766238.1:0-13950 GCF_054177405.1 Leptonychotes weddellii
TGCTTCTCCCTCTGACCCTCCTCCCTCTCATGCTCTCTGTCTCTCATTCTCTCTCTCTCAAATAAATAAATAAAATCTTTAAAAAAAAAAAACTGAGGCCTGAACTGGGATAATGGGACTAAAAATTCATTCACTCAGCAAATACTGAATAGCTACAATGTATCTAGGAGGTAATGAAATTGATTTTAAAAAAGAATGTGTTCATGCATGGTATAATTGTTAATTTTCAATTATATATATATATATATATATATATATATATAATTTTTTTTTTTTTTTAGAAAGAGAGAGCAAGAGCAAGGGGCAGTGAGAGATGGAGAAGCAGACTCCCCTCCTGAGCAGGAAGCCTGACATGGGGCTCGATCCCAGGACCCTGGGACCATGTCCTGAGCCAAAGGCAGACACCTAACTGACTGAGCCACCCAGGTGCCCCTCAACTTTTTATATATATTTTTAAGAGACTGGAAGCAAGGTCATCAAAGGCTCGTGGTGGATAAGCAAGTATTTCCTGTTTGGGGGTTTCTGGCTGCCGGTCTGGGTGTCAGGACACCTGCTCTCTTGGCCCAGCTCTTCCTCCGTGGGGCTGCGTGACTGGGCCTCTCTGGGCCTGTTCCCTCATCTGTGGAAGGAGGCTGTGGAACCAGAAAATCTGTGGCTCCTTCCAGCCCTGCTGTTACCTGAGGACATTCGGGGCCTAGGGGGTGAGGGACAGTTTCGCTGGCTTGGCTGGGGCTGCTCTGGTCTGCGGTGGGAGTGGCACCCCCAGGCGGGCCCCTCTCCTGGAGGGCTCCACAAATGGGAGGTAGTGGGCCGCCACCTGCTCAGCTCTCAGGCCCTGATCTCAAATTAGAATCACGCCTCTCCTCTCTTTACACCCATTCTGAAGCACGAGAGGCCTCCCGGACCCTCCGCTCGTGGCCTCATGACTTGTACAAAGGGGGCCAAGACAGAGCCGCTGCCTTCACGGCCTCGAGGGCCCCAAAGCCTCAGTCAGGAAGCGAGGGCGCCAGCCAGGCCACGGGTAATGCATTGTTTATGTGTCCCCTGCGTGCCAGACACTCACTCTCTGAGTCATCCATTCCCCACAGCGTTTGAGCATCCCCTTGGGCTCCGGGAGGAGGTGGTGAGGCTGGACAGGTAGGGCACCGCACCCAGTCGCACAGCTGTGGCTGTCCCAGCATCCGAGCGGGAAGCAGCCAGAGTCCCAGGCTGCGCTTCTCAGGGCACAGGGAGATCTCCAGCTGCCCGTCAGACCCTACTCCTGACCCCCTGCCAGAATGTTGTATGTGGTAGCAGGGGGTTAAATCCATTTCTGATCACACCCATTGGGAAGACAAACGGGTTTGTCTTCCCTAGAAAATCCCACTGGCAGAATTGCTTTTCCCCTCTTTGTTCTCAGGCCTCTGAGTCCCCCAGACTCCCCAACCTTCTGTCATCTTTCTGTGATGAAAGCAGCCTCCTGAATGGGAGAGAATTTAGGGTCCCCAGCCCTCCTGCTGAACCGGCTTCAGGGACCTGCTTCTTCCTTTCATAACTTCCCTATTTGGTCAACTAACTGTCCATTCCTCCCAGCCTGCTCCCCTGCCCCCCCCGCCCCCCCATACCACCGTTCTTTCTTTAAATTCTAAAAGAAGAGAACAGGGGGAAATTATGTCCATTCTCCTATCTGGCCTCAGATTTTAGGCAGGAATTTGAGATAAATAAAAAGTACTTTCTTATCAAATGCTATCACTTTTTTGTTTTGACTAGTGGCATTATAGTAATATTTTTTGAATATTCATTGCATTTGTTCAGGAATCTGGAGGATTGTGGGTTAATGGGCCCTCCTCAGACTAGCCTGAGTACATAAATACCATAAGAATCCTGTTTCGGTGGGTAAGTGCCTTTAGACCACATCTTGGAATATAATCTCGTTGGAAATCGAGGGCTGCCTGTAATTCTTAACAAACTCAAATCTGCTACGTCTTGGGTGGGATTCCTAACCTTACTTATTTGACTCATAGTCCATATTTTATAGGACTGTTCTAAGGATTAAATGAGGTAAGGTGTGGAAATGTGCCCCCATATAATGGTGCTCTGTAAACATCCCACGCCGTTCACCACAGTGTGCTGTCCTGGGGGCTTAGGTCTTAGCCTCTCTGAACCCCAGGTTTTTCTTATTTGAGCTGGGGCAACAGTCCTGGAGTCGCTCTGACTACTTCAGAGGGTGGCAGCGAGGTTCCAAGCAGAAAGTGTGAAAGTACTTTTAGGCTGAGGGCACAGAGCGCAATTAAGAAATTGTTATATGCATGTCCCATTGTACCACTTCATTGACTTGTTTTTAAAGAGATAAAGCTCCAGCCCCCAAACTTTTTTTCAAAAAAGATTTTATTTATTTATTTGAGAGAGAGACAGAGAGAGCCCAAGCAGCGGGAGGGGCAGAGGGAGAGGGACAAGCAGACTCCCTGCTGGGCAGCGAGCCTGATGCGGGGCTCGATCCCAGGATTCTGAGATGATGACCTGAGCAGAAGTCAGATGTTTAACCGACTGAGCCACCCAGGCACGTCCCCCCCCGCCCCCAGGTCCCCAAACTCTTAAGTCCTGGTTAGGACAGGCCACACCAAGCTCAGGACTCATGGAGTTGGGCCTTGCCTGGCTACACAGCTCTAGAGACCTGAGCTGTAATGAAGGGCAGATCTGCCCTCACCCTCTTTGCTCTCAGCTCCCAGCCCTTGCTTCTCAGGCACTGACTGTTAGGAGGTATGTGCTCTGAGAGTGGCCTGAATGCAGGGCTCCCAGGATGAGCTGACCCTCACTTCACAGTGAGGCCCTAGGGCTCCTTGTCCCCTGCGTCGTCCCTCTCTCCCAGCGGAGCGGTGGGGGCCCCGGTCCTTGCTCTCCAGGGGGGCCAGTGACTCCTCCAGGCAGAGGTCCCCACGCCCACAGCCACTGCACACCTGCCCAGAGTGGGTGTGGGCTTAGGCTGCCCACCTGTTACCTCAGGGTCTCCCAAAGTGTGCTGCGACAGCCTGCATGTCCCTTCCCCAGAGGACTTTGGACTTTAATAGGTAAGTATTTATTGCAATGACTATTGGAAAAGAATATAGCTAGCTCAAAAGAGGTCTGGCCTGACCAAGCATAGAAGGATTTGGAGAAAGGAGTTTTGTTTGTTTTTTGAGATGGGAGTTTTTTAAATGGAACATTTCAGGGGCGCCTGGGTGGCTCAGTTGGTCGGGCGTCTGCCTTCTGCTCAGATCATGATCTCGGGGTCCTGGGACCCAGCTGCATGTTGGGCTCCCTGCTCAGCGGGGAGTCTGTTTCTCCCTCTCCCTCTGCCTGCCGCTCCCCCTGCTTGTGCTCTCTCTCTCTCAAATAAATAAATAAAATCTTCCAAAAAAATTGGACCATTTAAAAGGAACAAGAGGGGCGCCTGGGTGGCTCAGTCGTTAAGCATCTGCCTTCGGCTCAGGTCATGACCCCAGGGTCCTGGGTTCGAGCCCCGCATCGGGTTCCCGCTCGGTGGGAAGCCTGCTTCTCCCTCTCCCACTCCCCCTGCTTGTGTTCCCTCTCTCGCTGTGTCTCTCTGTCAAATAAATAAGTAAAATCTTAAAAAATAAATAAATAAATAAAAATAAAATAAAATAAAATAAATAAATAAAAGGAACAAGAGAGGCTGCATATATTAACCTACTGCATGGACTCTGTGTTCTTTTTTTAAATTTTTAAAAAATTTAAATTCAATTAATTAACATATAATGTATTATGAGTTTCAGAGGCAGAAATCAGTGATTCATCAGTCTTATATAATACCCTGTGCTCATTACATTACCCAGTTACCCCATCCCCTCGCCCCCCCCTCCCGGGCTCAGTGTTCTTTAGCAAAGTACATTTTTTACAAAGTGAGGTGATTTAAAGTTGATTTGATGACAAATACCAAGTAGGAAGTAGAGCAGGTGATGTGCAGGTATGGAAACACCTGTGATGGGAAACTGACTGACTCGAACCTGGGAAAGGCTGTTTTCCATATGATGCTCACAACCATCCTGAGAGGATGTGTTCCTGACTCCGTTTCCAGGGGCAGGAACAGATGCAGAGAGGTGAGGGGAGGGGAGGAGCTGGTCGGTGGCCATGACCAGTCCTCAGTGGGGCGGCGGGGCCCAGAGAGAGGGCCCCCGCAGGACCACTGAGCCACGGGCAGCGGAGCCCCGGGCTGACGGTTCACGACAGTTCAGAGAGCGCTGCTGCGTCGGTGAGCTGTGCCAGGCAGGGGCTTGTCCTCGGACCAGAAACGGTTGCATCAGCCTGGCTGACCTCATGCCTGTGGCAGGAGCAGATAGCGAGGCTGACTGGGGCTTAGGAAGGGGGGACGACCAGAAGGAGAACCAGGCAGAGACATAAGGCAGGCAGAGACCTGCCGGGCTGGACACCGCAGGAGTCCAGAACCCAGAGCGTGGAGGAGGAACAAAGTAACACCCTCTGAGGTTCTTTTAACCACTGGTGTGGCCGATTCGAGTCTCCAACAGACTTCTAAAACCAGAACTGACAGTAGGTGAGAATTTGAATCCAAGGACAGCTACTAACTGTGCAAATGCATCCCCACCCACCCACCCAGACACACAGACACTGTCCTTACACAGCCCCCCGTACACACACACACACACACACACACACACCATGCGTGACTCAGGGTCAGGGACCTTCCTACTTGAAGAACCGACACAGATGGTTTTGTCCAGTGCCTCTTAAAAAATTCCTAGGGTGTGCCCTCACCTTTGGAATGACATGTAGCTGACCTGTCCCTCTGCCTTTGTTATTGTCACCTGAAAGCTTAATCGCTGCATCTCGTGGCTGTAGTTGCCAGAAACGTAAACACAGGTTCAGGTGAAAGGAACAACCAAGTACTGAGCACACTTGACGACCTAGCGCTATGCAAGGAATGACCTGTTGGGTGAAAAGGAACAGGGAGGGGACGAAAGATGAACGAGGCGGCCTTGGCCTCAAGGGACTTGGAGCCCCTGAGGGGCAGGAGAGGGAGCCGGCTTGAGGAACCCCAAGTGACCAGCCAGCCGTAAGCCACTCTCAGTAAGATGTGAAGATGACTGACCATGGAAGGGTGCTCACAACGAAGTGCATGACTGTTCCCAGGGACCAGAGCCACCGTCAGGCGGAGGGCAGAGTGTCAGGGAGGGCTTCCTCTTCCCAGGAAGCTGTGGGCACACCTGTGTTGTGCAGGGCTTCATGCACATTCCCCATGCACTGGGGCAGGGCGGGAGGCGTCAGCCCCCATAGACAGATGAGGAACCCGAGGCTCCAGGCGTCCAGTGCCCCAGACTTCAGCAGTTAAGGGTAGCATCCAGATCCCCTGAAGGGGATGCCAAGCCAAAGAGTGGCTTGGGCCTGGAGGGCGGGGAGGGCCCGGGTTACTCCAGGGGTCTGCGGGGAAGGAACAGATAAGAGAAGGGCAGGGTAAGCTGTCCTGGAAAAGCAGCTCTAGGAGCAGTGACCACATGTTATCTACATGCGAGGGTCAGGGAAGGGGAACGTGCAGGTGGAACGGGAGGGGCACACTTGTGGGCGGGTGGGAGGAGGGGCACAATGGTGGTTACGGCTGGTTGAGAGATAAAGATTTCTGGTACCAGTTAAGAGAAACCTCAAAAAACCTTCAATTCCAAAACTAGCTTTTGGTTTCAGAGATTACTCAACTCTCTTTATTTTTATCTTTAAAAAAAAAAAAGACAGAAAGAAAGAAAGCTTTTCTTAAGTCAGTCCTATTCTTTTTAATACCTGGAAGCTAAGATGGGGGTGGGGGAGAATAGCAGCTGCTGTTCACCCAGTCTCGGCCGCACTGTGGGAGCCCCCAGGAGGGGCCACTGAATCCCTCAGCTGCCTTCGGAGACTTCACAGTCTTCTCCGTATCATCACTGGGGAAATTGAGGCCCCAAATGGTCAAGTACCTAGCTCTAGGCCACTTAGCAAGCACATGGCAGAGCTGAGATGTGACCCAGGCGCTCCCCGCCCCCCCAAGGGCTGGCTTTTTCAGCCCGGGGCTGGTTGCTTCGGTTTGGCTGGCTCCTGGCACCGAGCCCCCCTCCACACACCCAGCCTTTTCTCTCCTGCTGCCAGTCTCCTCAAGGTCCCTGCATCTTAGACATTGCTCTCATTTTGAAGTAAATTCCTCCTGACTGCAAAAGTGAAACGTATCTATTTTGGAAAATTTGTGAAGTTTAGAAAAACACAAAGAAGAAAAACGGAAGTTCTCTGTAATCCCACAACCCAGAACTAACCACTGTTAACATTTTGGGAAATAGCCTTCCAGTCTTTCTTGTGTCTATCCATATGCATATGTAATAAAAATTACCACCACACTGTTTTGTAATTTTTAAAAAGAAACCTCTTTATTTATTTATTTTTGAAAGAGAGAGAGAGAGAGAGAGAGTGCATGCATGAGAGATAGCAGGGGAGGGGGAAGGGGTGGAAAGAGGGGGATTCATCCTTCGGGGCGGGGCTCCATCTCACAACCCTGAGACCAGGACCTGAGCCGAAGTCAAGACCGACTGAGCCACCCAGGGTGCCTCCCTGTTTTGTCATTTTTAACACCTATTTAGAGAAGTAACTGACTAAACTGGACATATTTAAAGTGTAGCATCTGATAAGTTTCACCCCATGTGTACATCTCGGAAGCCGCTGCCGCAGTCAAGATATGGAACACGTTCGCCACCCACAAACATTTCCCTGAGCCCCTTTGAGCCCCTTCCCTCCCTCCAGTCCTAGCCCAGCGCTGACACCCTGGCCCCGGGGATTTCAGGCCAGGGTCCCAGGGCTGCGGAGCCGGCACCGGGCCAGGGCGCTGCCCAGCTCTGGCTCTGTCGCAGTGTGCTTCAAGGAGCGCGAACAATACCACCTTCTCTAGGCTCGATTTTGTCAGCTTCCTCCAGCCGCTCGGCTTCTGCTCTGGGGAATGGCCAGCTCCCCATTTCCTCCCTCCGGCTCTCAGCCCTCTGCCTCCACCAGCCCTCCGGCATACGGATCTGCCATCTCCTGAAGCTTCCGGCTCTCTGGAGTCGGCCTCACCCTCCTCAGCTTCCATAGCCTCTTCTGGGAAGGCTGCAGGGTCCCTAGTGGCAAGTGCCACAGGCCTGTCGAGCTATTGTTGGCTCTCCAGGTGGGGCAGGAGCTGGGGTGGGGTCGCCGGAGGGCAAGGGGGTGCAGCAGGCTCCCTGTGAGGCACCCACACTTGCTTTGTGCTGCTTTTGACAGACAGCTTTCTGAATTTCATTACTCTGGCACTTGGGTGAGCAGGATTTCCTGAGTGTAATTTAATCTTTTCTCTATGACTCAGGCCATATTTGCAACCTCACTTGCTAATGTAAGGTGGCAGATGCAGCGTGCAGTGTGGGTGGAGGGGGAGACCAACCGCGCCGTTTTACTGGAACTTGCTTTCTCACAGAGGCCACGTATGGCCTCTGGCCTCAGAAGGGGGACGGCAGCTGTGTTTTGCCTGGCCTCTTGGCAGCAGCCTAACATGCCGCTGATTCATTAGCAAATCAGGGGCGGCAGCCTTCTGTCAAGTGGCTTTCTCATCCTCCCTCAGATTAGCATGATGACACCCATATATGTGCATTATTTCAGGGTCCTTAGAGCGCTCTCACACGCACGCATCTTCTGTTCTGACCTTCACAATAACCCTGGGAGAAAAGCAGAGCAGGTGTTCCTGCCCATTCCAGATCTCTGCCCCACACTGGTCTCAGAAATCAGTCCCAGCTCCACCACTGATGTGGCAGGCAGAAGAGAAGCCCTCAAGCAGGGAGTGTAAGGGAATGTGTCTGGGACCTTGGGGTACAAAGAATTTCTTGAAAGCACCAACTGTTAAGAAAAAGATGAATATATTCTACTACATTACAACGAAAAGCTGATAATGATGCGTCCGTGTAGGTAAATGGATTGTAACAAATGTACCACTCTGCAGGGGCTGTTGGTGGTCTGGAGGCTGTCAGTGTGTAAGGGCAGGAGCCATATGAGAACTGTTTGCACTTTCTGCTCTGTACTTTTGCTGTAAACCTAAAACCAGCCTTAAAAATAGCCTCTTTAGGGGCACCTGGGTGGCTCAGTCGGTTAAGTGTCCGACTCTTGATGTTGGCTCAGGTCATGATCTCTGGGTCATGAGATCAAGCCCTGCGTGGGATTCTGCACTGGGCATGGAGTCTGCTTAAGAGTCTCTCTCCCTCTCCCTCTGCACCCCACCGCCTCAAGCGTACTCTCTCAAAAAACAAAAAAAAGTATATATATATATATATATATATATATAAAATGAAGGTCTGAAGCTTAAAAAAAAAAGCCTCTTTAAAAGGAAAAAAAAGTGGAAAGCTTCTGTTCCTCAAAAGACACTATACATAAAGCAAAAAGGTGCAAAATAAGACATTTGCAACACATAAATCCACACAGGATTAGCGTCCAGAATATATGAAGCACTAAAAATAAGTAAGAAAAGAAGACAAGGAACACATCCACCACCAGGAGTTCTGCAAGAGAAAACATGGTCAGTAAACATATAAAGAGATGCTTAACTTCCTTAGGAATCAGGAAAATGCAAATTGAAGACACTAGGAAATACCATTTTACACCCACCAGATTGGCAAAGGATTTTTAATGGAGAGGATTGTCTTGCCGTGCATGCCCCTGCTCTGATTGCTGCTGCTGGATCGAGACCCAAGCGGCCCTTCCCCGTAGGGCACGCAGTGGGAGGTTCTGGGAGGCCGTTTGCCTTGTCAGAAAGCCTGTAAGCAAGCCCCATAGCTTTTCAAAGTCAATGGATAAATTGTGGTGTATCATAGAACGGAAAGAGACAGAACAAAGAACCCACAGCTTCATTCATTAACAAGTGCATTGAAAGAATATGGTACTGAATGGCGTATTCGTTTCCTGGGGCCACCTTAACAAAGTACCACAGACGGGGTGGCTTAGACCCAGAAACGTATTCTCTCATGGTTCTGGAAGCCAGAAGTCCAAGATCAAGGCGCTGGTGGGGCCACGCTCGTTCTGAAGACCCCAGGGACGGATGTGTCCCACGGCTATCTCCTGGTTCTGGTCACTCCTTGGCTTGTGGCAGCCAGAACTCCAGTCTTCATGGATGTTCTCCCCATATGTGTGTCTCTGGGTCCAAATGTCCCCTTTTTATAAGGACACTAGTCGTGTTGGAGTAGGGCCACGCTGACGACCTCTATGAAGGCCCTATCTCCAAAAAAGTTCACATTCTGCAGTACTGGGGATAGGACTCACAACAGTCCTTTTTGGAGGGGAGGGACACAATTCAATTCATGTCAAATAAAAAAGTGGCGGAATACATATAATGAGAGACCATTTATAAAAAGTTTAGGGATATATAAATACATATATTGAATGTTTAATGGAGAGGAAGGGGATGACATCTGCTACATCTGGAGTAGTGGGTACACTTGGCGGGGGATGGAGAGGCGCCTTGGGACTTCAGATACCTTGGGATTCTCCACTCTTAAGCCGACTGGCAGGTGCATAGCTTTGTTTGAATATTCTTTATAACAGGTACTATGTGTGGTTTTTATTCAGGAAGCAATTCATACTAAGTGAACAGTTTTAAATAGAATCATAAAAAAAGGACTTGGAGGAGAGTATAGACAGCACTTTGGAGGACTTTTGCTGTAGAGGACTGGGGTGGTGTCTGGAGGAAAACGAGGGCCGTTTTCCCATCCTACTGTGAAGAGCTGAGTTCGGAGAGGTGAGGTGGCTCAGCCAGGCTGATGCAGCTGGCCCCGCTCAGCTGGCAGTGGCCCCGAGGTCCCCGACCACCAACACCATGCTTTGTCCTTCCCGACTGGCTGCCTCTTTCTTGCGGTCGTCTTCGGGGCCCTTGGATGCTAGAGGCTGGTCCCTCTACTACCAGAACTCTGTGATTCCCGGAGCTTGGAACTAGAAGAGACCACACTGCTACCTCTTGACGTACTCGACTGAGTTCCCTCTCACTTGCCCTTCTGCTGTGATATGAAACCAGTTTCCAGACATGTGCGTGATCGTGTGTCTCTCTGTTATACGCTGCAGGGGGTTCAGTGGTGTGGTACGAACACTGCAGCCGTTATGGAATGAATATCTCACGAGGACGAAAGGTCCAGCATATGGAATACACTCCGGGTTTTCTGACGGCGTGGTACAGGGACAGGTGGGGGCTACACTGTGGTGAGCAGAGCATAATGCAGACGGTTGTCCGATGACTATGTTGTACACCTGAAACAAAGGTATTATTGTGTGTCAACTATATTTCAATAAAAAATTATTGTAATCTTAAAAATAAAAATAAATAAAATAAATAAACAAGCCTATGGGAAAAAAAGAAAGAACACTGCAGCTCTTGGATGGTCAACCTGGGCTGGAATCCTGACTGCATTTGCTATCAGCTTGACCCTTGGTCAAGTTCTTTAGCTTTGCCGAGCCTCATCTGCAAAAGGGGGCTAATGCCTACCTCCTAGGGAGGTACTGAGGACTGGGGAAATAAGGTGGGTGCCCAGCACAGGGCCTAGTGCACAGCAGGTGCTCAGTGAAGGTGGCCTCCTGTCTCTCTCCTTCCCCACTCCATGTCTCTCACAGTCAAGCCTGGGTCCTGTCTGCCTCTCCCTGGCCAAGTGCAGACCATGCACCCACATGCCCGCCCATGGAAGGGCTTCCTGTGTTATAAATCTGAGACCTGTGGGCGCCTGTGTGGCTCAGTCGTTAAGCGTCTGCCTTCGGCTCAGGTCATGATCCCAGGGTCCTGGAATCGAGCCCCGCATCGGGCTCCCTGCTCAGTGAGAAGCCTGCTTCTCCCTCTCCCACTCCCCCTGCTTGTGTTCCCTCTCTCGCTGTCTCTCTCTGTCAAATAAATAAATAAAATCTTTAAAAAAAAATAAGTAAATCTGAGACCTGGGTTTCTGAGTTGACTGTAGAAGGGTCTGAGCCGCTGTCCTGGAGAGAGTTTTACTCGCTCCTCCTGAGCGGTCATAAGGCGGTTGTCACTCAGGCTGTCAAAAGATGGCCCCAGCTGACCCCGCAGCTGTTGGGCAACCTGGCACTCGGTGCCGATGCCGTGGGCTGGAGAATTTACTCCCTGCTGTGACCCCAAAACTCCCCTGGGCAATAGACCAAGTTCAGTTTTAACTCAGTTTGTCCATCAAGCAAAGGGAATGTTATCCTCCTTGTGTGCCTAATTTTCCTACTCTGTAACATGACAGGGTTGGATGAGGCCATCTCTAAGTCCCTTCCCACAACAGATTCTGGACTTTTTGTCAGAAGTCATCTGAACCTGCAAAGTTAGCCCATAGAGACACAGAGGTCCTGCTTTACTTCGCTGAAATCCCAGAACATCTAGTTCCCCAGCACCTGCAGAAGTCAAATCTAGCAGAAGTGCAGGGAGAGAAAGTCTCGGGTCTTAGGAGCCCTGGAAGGACAGCGTGGAGCACCGGGCGAGCCCACACAGGGCTGTCCACGGAGGCCCGGGGAGTGGGCACCACCATCTGGTCTTGAACTCAGTAACTTCACCTCTGGGGGATGATTCTACGGAAATGACCGGAAATATGGATAACAGTATATGCCTAAGGATGTTTATCACAGTATTGCTTAAACTTTGTTATGTCCATATGAGTGAATATCAGGAAGCCATTAAAAATCATGTTATAGGAGATTTTGGAACTACTTATAATGCATTAAGTGAAAAGGTAGCATATATAATTATACCTATTGAGTGATATAAACTATAGATGGACAGATGTATACACATGTGTATACTCAACATACAGAAGGAAGTATATCATGTTATTAGTAGCAGTTGCCTCTGGGTAGTGGGGTTATGGTAATTTTTACTTCATTCTGAGTTTTTTCATGTAATATATGGGATATATTACATCTTTGCCTCTTTAGACTTTTCTATAAGTTCAAGAATTTTAATATTTCCTTAATATGCAGAAAAACAACAAAATGTTAAGATTTTTATTTTTAATAATGGCAAATACTTTTAATAGTGATAAAATAAATACACACAACATAAAATTTATCATCTTAACCACTTCTAAGGGTAGAGTTCAGTAGTGGTTTTTTGTTGTTGTTATGTTTATTTTATTTTATTTTTTCACCATGATAAATGTACTCTTTAGTCCCCATCCTGTTTCCTCCATCCCCTCCCCACCCCACATTCCCTCTGGTAGCCATCAGTTTGTTTTCTATAGTTACGAGTTTGTTTCTTGGTTTGTCTCTCCCTTTTTTTCCCCCTATGCTCGTTTGTTTTGTTTCTTAAACTTCACACATGAGTGAGACCATATGGTATTCGTCTTTCTCTGACTGACTTATTTCCCTAAGCATTATCCTTTCTAGCTCCATCCATGTTGTTGCAAATGGCAAGATTTCATTCTTTTTTATGGTTGAAAAATATTCCATTGTATTTATATACCACATCTTCTTTATCCATTCTTCATTCGATGGACACTGGGGCTGCTTCCATATCTTGGCTATTGTGATTAATGCCTCTATAAACGTAGGGGTGAATTGGTGTTTTCCTATTTGGGGGGTAAATACCCAGCAGTGCTATTCCTAGATCACAGGGTAGTTCTATTTTTAACTCTTTGAGGAACCTCCATACTGTTTTCCACATCAGTTGTGCTAGTTTGCGTTCCCACCAACAGTTCACAAGAGTTCCTTTTTCTCCACATCCTCACCAATACCTGTTGTTTCTTGTGTTTTTTATTTTAGCCATTCTGACAGGTGTGAGGTGATATCCCATAGATAATTTTGATTTGCATTTCCCTGATGATGAGTGATGATGAGCATCTTTTCATGTGTCTGTTGACCATCTGTATGTCTTTTTTGGAGAAATGTGTGTTCATGTCTTCTGCCCATTTTTAAATTGGATTATTTGTTTCTTGGGTGTTGAGTTGTATCAGTTCTTTATATATTTTGGATCCTAATGCTTTTTCAGAAATGTCATTTGCCAGGATACCTGCACGTCTCAGTCAGTTAAGCAGCTGACTCTTGGTTTTGTCTCAGGTCATGATCTTGGGATCCTGGGATCAAGCCCCCTGTCAAGCCCTGCACTGGGCTCCTCACTCAGTGGGGAGTCTGCTTGAGGATTTTTTTTCTGTCTCTCTCTCCCTGTGCCCCTCCCCCCATTTGTGCTTTCTCTCTTTCTCTCTCTAAAATAAATAAATCAATCTGTAAAAAAATAAAAAAGAAATGTCATTTGCAAATATCTTCTCCCATTCCATAGGTTGTCTTTTAGTTTTGCTGAGTGTTTCCTTTGCTGTGCAGAAACTTTTTTATTTTGATGTAGTCCCAATAGTTTATTTTTGCTTTTATTTTATTTTTAGATTATTTATTTATTTATTTGAGAGAGAGAGAGAGGGCACAGAGGGAGAGTGAGGGAGAAGCAGACTCCCAGCTGAGAGAGCACAACACGGGGCTCAATCCCCGGACCCTGAGACCATGACCTGAGCTGTAGGCAGACACTTAACCGACTGAGACACCCAGGCACCCCTATTTTTGCTTTTATTTCCCTTGCCTCAGGAGACATATCTAGAAAAATGTTGCTACAACCGATACCAGAGAAATTACTGCTTGTGTGCTCTTCAAGGATTTTTACGGTTTCAGATTTCACATTTAGATTTTTAATCCATTTTGAGTTTATTTTTGTGTATGGTGGAAGAAAATGGTCCAGTTTCATTTTTTTGCACATGGCTGTCCAGTTTTCCCAACACCATTTGTTGAAGAGACTGTCTTTTTCCTTTTTTTTTTTTTTAAGATTTTATTTATTTATTTGAGAGAGAGAGAATGAGAGACAGAGAGCATGAGAAGGAGGAAGGTCAGAGGGAGAAGCAGACTCCCCGCCGAGCAGGGAGCCCGATGCGGGACTCGATCCCGGGACTCCAGGATCATGACCTGAGCTGAAGGCAGTCGCTTAACCAACTGAGCCACCCAGGCGCC
>NW_027766239.1:0-3949 GCF_054177405.1 Leptonychotes weddellii
GGTTTCTTTTGCTGTGCAAAAGCTTTTTATCTTGGTGAAGTCCCAATAGTTCATTTTTGCCCTTGCTTCCCTTGCCTTTGGCGATGTTTCTAGGAAGAAGTTGCTGCGGCTGAGGTCGAAGAGGTTGCTGCCTGTGTTCTCCTTTAGGATTTTGATGGACTCCTGTCTCACATTGAGGTCTTTCAACCCTTTGGAGTATATTTTGTGTGTGGTGTAAGGAAATGGTCCAGTTTCATTCTTCTGCATGTGGTTGTCCAATTTTCCCAACACCACTGGATTGGGAGAACAAATATTGTGAAGATGTCAATGCTACCTAGAGCAATCTACACATTCAATGCAATCCCCATCAAAATACCATCAAGTTTTTTCAAAGACATGGAACAAATAATCCTAAAATTTGTATGGAACCAGAAAAGACCCTGCATAGCCAGAGGAATGTTGAAAAAGAAAAGCAAAGCTGGCGGCATCACAATTCCGGACTTCCAGCTCTATTACAAAGCTGTCATCATCAAGACAGTATGATACTGGCACAAAAACAGACACATAGATCAATGGAACAGAATAGAGAGCCCAGAAATGGACCCTCAACTTTATGGTCAACTCATCTTTGACAAAGCAGGAAAGAATGTCCAATGCAAATCTTAGAAGTTTTAATTACAGTATTTTAACTTTTTTTTCCTGATGATGAAAATGATAGGGAACCATTGTAGAAAGTATGTAGAAATAAGAAAATCATCATTGCTCATAATCTATTGCACAAACATACATATGTAGTAAAAATGGCTTCATCAGTTAACTTTATATAATTTGTTCATGCCTTAAAAATTATTTGAATAGGTCATTTTAATAGTTATTAACATTCCCTTCTATAAACATATCATAAGCTGTTTAATTATTCTCCTTTCACCGGAGCTTTAAGATGTTTTCATTTCTTTGATATTACAATTACATGGAATTAAAAATCCATGTACATAAATTTTGTTCTCATTTTAATCATTCCATTGTAAAGATTCCAGGAAATTAATATATTTAGTCAAAGGAATAAATGTATTTATTACTCTACATGGGATAATTTTTTTTTATTATTGATGAACTTTAAAACTAATTTTTTTTAATCATTTCTTCCTGATTGTAAAAATACAAAACAAAACACAAAACTTGTTTCATTAATTTATTTATTGATAGAAAGCCACTTTATCCTCCAAATGTAATCTTTATGAAAACGTGGAGACCTCTGGAACTAGCCATGTCTTACATTTACTCATAGTTTTCTTCTTTCCTGGTTTTTGTGAGTAAAATGGATAAGCAGATATAAGGATTACATTCTCCTGACTTGAATAAAATTCAGTGTTCTCTCACTTGCTGCTAATGCACAATGAGTGGAGACAGTATTATCCCCCAATCCTGAGTCACATCCCTCTTGGAAATGTGAGTTCCAGTGACAGACCAGCTAGCTTTCTGACACACACCAAAGCTCACAGTTGGTTAAAGCCTGGTTGATGTGTATTGAAATCCAATATTTGGAAACAAAAACTTAAAGCTTTGGTAGTGACCATATAGGTCAGTTTACCCTACATACCTCAACTCCAGCATCCTGATTTTCTCCAAATTGTGCAGGTATTGAAAATAAGCCTGTTAATTCAAATGTGAAGAATTCCTAATAAGATCTCATGTGCGATCTCATCTTGCTGGGGACCCACAGAAAGCCACTTGAGACTATCCAGTGCTTCTTCTACCATATAGTAAGTGAAATAGCTGTCCTTAGCAGGTGGGACTCAACCTAAATAAAACTCAAAAGACTCTAAAAGTAAAGGAAAAGGCCAAATGTTCAACCCAAATTTTACTTTATGAGTCAGAATCTGAAGCATTTTTCTTCATGGGATTTGTTTCCTGAATATTATATCCTGTCTTAAACAAAAGGAGAAATTGTACCTGCATGTGGTGGAAGATTCTCAGAAAAGCACTGAACTTGTTGTCAAAATAATTTCATTTTAGATATCTTTTGGCTGTCCCCTAGCATTGTGGCTGTGTCATTTAACCTCAAATGCCTTAGATGAGATTTCTGTCATTTAACCTCAAATGCCTGAGATGAGATTTCTGTCATTTAACCTCAAATGCCTGAGATGAGATTTCCTCAGTCTCATTCTTTAGAATGAGATTTCCTCATATGAAAACTGGTTGGAGTTACATCTGATGTGAATTAAATATGATAAAAAATATGATAGCATTCTGAAATTAGCAAAGTGCCAGAATATAAAAGCATAAACATGCAAAAAATAAACTTTGGAATAAGAGTCTAGCTCCTGGCCAGAAGACCGAACTGTAATCTTTCAGGCTTGACCATCTGCAATTACAAAGGCTTTCTAACTGGAAGGTCTCAGGGAAGAAGGCCACCCTCTGCATCTCAAACTCGGGGCACAGCCAGGGCACTGCAGTCTCTGAAGGCAGTTGCAGTCAAGGACTCAGGGCTCCCTGGTAGCCATAAGCTTATGAAATGTGTTTTCCTCAGTATCCTTAGCCCAAGCACCTCCTTTACCAACCCCAACCCTCCACCATCTCTCTCTCGCTGCACCCTAGGTTAGGACTATTCATGCTTCTTTAGCCAGTGACCCTGTGGCTGAGCTTGCCTGGTGAGTCAGATTATATATCCACCAGAGGGGTTTCAGACCATTTAGAGCTTTAAAATGCTGGTCTAAATGCAGAGTCATATTCTCCTGGGCTCTAAAATAGAAAGAATTTTGTAAGGGTTTTTTTTTTCTATCTTTTTATATAATTATTGATCCATAACTCAATCGCCTGTTCCAAGTAATTTCACCAATGGTGACAATCTTTATGCAGGGTTTCTATGTTTCTTTCTTTAGATGTTTTAGATGTTTCAATTTTCTTTCTGACATTTTTTTACCTGCTTCATTTTTATTTTTTTCTCTATGTTTCATTTTAGTCTTGTCTTTATGGCTTTGTTACTTTGTAGAATTTTCAATTAATCTTTTACTTTCTGGGATTTCTTTTTATTAAAAAATAATATTTTAATATAAAATATTTACCTATTTACCATCCATGTTTAAACCCATTTTGTATGTGTTTTCTTCTGTGATGCACATCACATACTTTTTTTTTAACTTTTCTTTTTCTCTTTTTTTTTTAAATTTTATTTATTTATTTGATAGAGAGAGAGAGAGCAAGTACAAGCAGTGGGAGCAGCAGGCAGAGGAAGAAGCAGGCTACCAGCTGAGCGGAGAGCCCAATGCAGGGCTCGACCCCAGGGCCCCAAGATCATAACCTGAGCTGAAGACAGATGCTTAACTTACTGAGCCACCCAGGCACCCCTTCTTTTTTATTAATGTGAAATGCATCTACTATAATATTATACATTTAAAAAAAAATTTTATTGTTATGTTAATCACCATACAATACATCTTTAGTTTTTGATGTAGTGTTCCATGATTCATTGTTTGTGCATAACACCCAGTGCTCCATGCATAACGTGCCCTATATAATACCCATCACCAGGATAACCCATCCCCCCAACCCCTCCCCTCTAGAACCCTCAGTTTGTTTTTCAGAGTCCATAGTCTCTCATGGTTCGTCTCCCCCTCCAATTTCCCCCCCTTCATTCTTCCCCTCCTACTATCTTCTTTTTTTTTTTTCTTATCATATATTGCATTATTTGTTTCAGAGGTACAGATCTGTGATTCAACAGTCTTGCACAATTCACAGTGCACATCATAGCACATACCCTCCCCAATGTCTATCACCCAGCCACTCCATCCCTCCACCCCATCCCCACTCCAGCAAACCTCAGTTTGTTTCCTGAGATTAAGAATTCCTCGTATCAGTGAGGTCATATGATACATGTCTTTCTCTGATTGACTTATTTCCCTCAGCATAACCCCCTCCAGTTCCATCCACATCGTTGCAAATGGCAAGATCTCATTCCTTTTGATGGCTG
>NW_027766240.1:0-296 GCF_054177405.1 Leptonychotes weddellii
AAAAAAAAAAAAACAATTGCTCTTATGACAGGTTGGACAGATTCATGGGAAATCAGAGGCAGTATCTTCACAAATGCAGAGATTTTGATTTAGTCTCACATGACCCATCACTTGTTAGACACATAACTGATTTTTAGGATCCTATCCTATAAAACGTCTTTGAGTAAATTAATGTCAAATTGGAGGGATATCAAGAAAATGATAATACACTGTACTCAGTGCTTTTCCATGTTTTAATCTGGAGTGATCTGAATGAACACTTACAGGTGAGTAACTTTGCAAAGAATGTTGCCCTT
>NW_027766241.1:0-296 GCF_054177405.1 Leptonychotes weddellii
CCCCAGCGACACCTCCTCTGGACCCCAGACTGGGTCAGGTCCCTGTATACCATTTCACATCACTCTTGAGTTAGTGTGTATGTATTTATGAGTGTGCTCGGCACACTGTTTCTGAATGGGAAGGAATAAATGAGTCTCTCTTCAGAGAGAGTCCACATTGGCCAGAACCATGTCTCCAGGAGGAGTCTATCTTGGGCAGGGGCTGCTTCAGATATTTGGCCATCTTTTTGTACCCTTACCCCTTCCTCAGGGGGAACCGTCCAGAAAGTGGGTGTGTTGGAATAAGGGAGTAAGGG
>NW_027766242.1:0-296 GCF_054177405.1 Leptonychotes weddellii
AAAGAAGGAAGGAGAGAGGGAGGGAGGAGGGAAGGGAGGGAGGAGGGAAGGGAGGGGAGAAGGAAAGGAGGGAGGGAGGAAGGGAAGGAAGGAAAGGAGAGAGAAAGAAAGAAAGAAAGAAAGAGAGAAAGAGAGAAAGAAAGAAAGAAAGAAAGAAAGAAAGAAAGAAAGAAAGAAAGAAAGAAAGAAAGAAAGAAAGAAAAGGAAAAAAAGAAAGGTAGCCTAAAGTCTGAGGCCTGGGCCTGCAAACATTTAGAAGCTGGTGCACTGAAGAGCAATCAGCAAATGAAAGGCCC
>NW_027766243.1:0-296 GCF_054177405.1 Leptonychotes weddellii
AGGCCTGAGACTTAGGGGAATTACATGTGAACTTCAAGATTTTTATCCCATAGAGATAATTTCTGCCTGGTAGAACAGCAAATCCCAAAGGTTAGAATTTATGGCCCTTGGAAATTTAACCAGTTTGGTATTTAAATCAGCAGTCTTATTCTAATATTGCCTATTAATATGAAGTTTCACCAAGGCTCTTTGAGGTGTGAATGTGTGTGGTGTGCATGTTCCTTCCAATGAAACTCTACTTACAAAGGCTGGCATCAGGCTGGATCTGGCCTGTGGGCTGTAGTTTGTCAACCCCA
>NW_027766244.1:0-296 GCF_054177405.1 Leptonychotes weddellii
GCAGACGCCCGAACAGGGACTTGAACCCTGGACCCTCAGATTAATAGAGTCAGAAATCTTGACAAGGGCTCCCTTCAAACTCCTCAGTTGGCTATGGTCCGAGAAAGGGGATTACATTCATCTGACAAGGGGGAGCCTAGCTAAACAGAATCCTACCTGCATTTTCCTGCCAAACTGTCATTCGACAAAGCTTTTTATCACATCACCTGTTGGTTCAAAACCCTAGCCCGACTCCATTCTGTGTCACTGTGAGATTTGCTTCTGACTCTGGGGACTTTCCTAGCCCAGCGGTGCCC
>NW_027766245.1:0-296 GCF_054177405.1 Leptonychotes weddellii
CAGCAGAAATAACAAACAACAGACTAAAACCTCCAAGGACTTCAGATATTGGAATTAACAGTTAAAGAATACAAAATAATTATTACACATTTTTTTTAAAATGAAGTGAAATCATCAAAATGAGCAAGCAAGTGATTATATTTTTTAAAGACCAGACAAATGTAAAAAAAAAAGAAGTAAATAGAAATTTTAGAAATAAAAAATATGTGTGTTAAAACCAAAACCTCAGTAGATGGGTCAAAGGGCAGATTAGACATAGCTTAAGAGTGTCAGTGAGATGACACAAAGAAATGGAA
>NW_027766246.1:0-296 GCF_054177405.1 Leptonychotes weddellii
AATCTAATTCGCCCTTTTTAACCATCAGATGCTTTCAATAGGGTTTTCAAGATGCTCCCCAGAAGTGTCTTCTTCAGATGTCGGGAGCTTACGGCACTTACTGAGGGTGCGTACCCTGTAAGTCAAAGGAATAAGCTTTAAAGAAATGTAACTTGGAGATCTTTAATGTTTTCTGAAATGACTTGAGAAAACAAGTAAGTATCACTTTGTGCTTTATACTATTTTTCTGTAGCTCTAGGAATTAGACGCCATCTAAGAATGATGTCTTTAGTTTATAGGTGGGGTTGACAACACAG
>NW_027766247.1:0-296 GCF_054177405.1 Leptonychotes weddellii
TATATTGAGACTTATTTTATGACCTAGAATATGCTCTATCTTGATAAATGTTCCATGTACACCTAAAAAGAATGTATATTCCACTATTGTTGGGTGCAGTGTTCTATAAATGCCAGATTAGGTCAAGTTGACAGTTTTATTCAAATCTTATATATTCTTACTAATTTTCTGTCTAGTATATCAATTAATGAGAAAAGGGTACCGAAATCTTCAACTGTAACTGTAGATTTGTCTATTATACCTTACAGTTCTACCAGTTTTTCTTCATGAATTTTGAATCTGTGTTATTAGGTACA
>NW_027766248.1:0-296 GCF_054177405.1 Leptonychotes weddellii
TATTAACTGAGCTTCCCCTCGGCTTTTTTTTTTTTTTTTTTTGAAAGAAGGGTTTTGGCGGGAAATGTTTGAAATATGCTGATCTAGTTCTCCTGGATGGATCCCAGGGGCTTTGGGTGGGTAGGGGGCTGGAGAGAGCCCCGTGGGACTGAAGCCAAGGGGGCTGGGTTGAGGGCGGGTCTCACTCCTAGGGGAAATATGTAGCACCAGGAAGCAGGAGTAAGGTCTTAAAGAGATTAGGCCAGCCCAGCAAGGGACAAACACTGTGGAGAACTGGGCTAGTCACATTTCTGGCA
>NW_027766249.1:0-296 GCF_054177405.1 Leptonychotes weddellii
CTAAAACTAATGATGTAATGTATGGGGATTAACATAAGAATAAAAAAATAAATAAAATTTAAATTCTAAAAAAAAAAATAGAAACAAAAGAGGGAACTGTCACTTGGAACTTGGGCTCACAGGAAATTTTAAGTGTATGGAAGCTGTAAGGTCTCAGTTTGCATCTGTCTGTATGTTTATGTATTCTATATATACAAGAAGTTGGGTATAATCTTCTATGTCAACAAAATTAATTTGTAAGAAAGCTCTACTTAATTGATTTAAAGAAATTAAGTGCTCATATAAATTGAATTCTC
>NW_027766250.1:0-3948 GCF_054177405.1 Leptonychotes weddellii
TTTGGAACGACGTGGTGGAACTGGAGGGTATTATGTTGAGTGAAATAAGTCAAACAGAGAAAGACATGTATCATATGACCTCACTGATATGAGGAATTCTTAATCTCAGGAAACAAACTGAGGGTTGCTGGAGTGGGGGGTGGGGTGGGAGGGATGGGGTGACTGGGTTATAGACACTGGGGAGGGTATGTGCTCTGGTAAGCGCTGTGAATTGTGCAAGACTGTTGAATCTCAGATCTGTACCTCTGAAACAAATAATGCAATATATGTTAAGAAAAAAAAAAGAAGAAGAAGAAGAAGGTAGTAGGAGGGGAAGAATGAAGCAGGGGAAATCGGAGGGGTAGACGAACCATGAGAGACGATGGACTCTGAAAAACAAACTCAGGGTTCTAGAGGGGAGAGGGTGGGAGGATGGGTTGGCCTGGTGATGGGTATTGAGGAGGGCACATTCTGCATGGAGCACTGTGTGTTATGCACAAACAATGAATCATGGAACACTACATCAAAAACTAATGATGTAATGCATGGGGATTAACATAAGAATAAAAAAAAATAAAAAATAAAAAAAAAAAGAAAACCTTTTTACTGATGTGCAGTGGACATATAAAAAAAGTATAAATATCCTAAGTATACAGTTAGGTGAATTTTCCCCAAACTGAACACATGTAAAGAGCCCACAACTAAAGAAAGAGAACATCACCAGCACCTAGATTCCTCTTGCACCCCCTCCAGACATTATCTCCCTGCCCAAAGTCATTACTACCCTGACTTCTAACATCAAGAATTCGCTGCTGGCTTTGTATTTTGTATAATTAGAATCACATGTTATGTTCATGCGATCCACGCATATGACACTAACGGTAGAGTATTACTAGGTGGCACTAACCTTTGTGACTACATCACGGTGTATTTAAACATTCTCATGTTGATGGGCATTTGAAGAGTCTCCAGTGTTTTGTTTTACAAATATTATGCTATCAACACCCTTGTACATCTCTCTCAATGTTTTGTAAGTTTGAATACATAAGTTTTGTCCATTAGATTTATTCCTTAAGTATTTGATTTTTGGGACACTACTATAAATGGAATCATCCTTCAATTTTTTTGTTTATTGTTAGATGAAACCTGAGGGTTTTTTTTATCAATCTTATATTGATATTTTATAGTGACCTTGTAACTGGTGACCTTGATAAATCTGCATGTTAATTCAGTAGTGCATTGATTCTTTTGAATTTTCCAGGTTCACATTCATATCATCTGAAAATAATGGTAGTTTTATTTCTTTCTTTCTAATTCTTATGCATCTTTTTTTTATATACCTATTGCTTTGGACAGGACTTTCAATACAGTGTTTAAATGCAGTGATGGTGGACATTTTTTATTTGTTCCAATCTCAGGGTGAAACTGCCAATATTCCGATGTTCCAATATTGAATATGACCTTTGCTTTTTTTTTTTTTTTTGGACATATTCTTTATCAAATGAGGGTAATTCCCTTCTAATCTTAGTAAGTCAATAGTTTCAAAATTATAAGTGTTATCTTTTGTCAAATGTATTTTCTGCAGTGTTATTCTTTTAACTGTCTAGATAGCAAGAAAAAACAAACTAGAAATGCCTGTCTCACATAAGCCGTACATACATGAATGCAATCATCTTAAAAATTAGACTACAGAGTACATTAACACTTTTTATCTACATTATAGTTCCTTCATCCTACCCTGCTGGCACTAACATTCATTTATGTGGAGGGAGGAAGCCAGAAGAGAAGCTCAGGCCTCCAGGACAAAGAAACGGAAGCAGAAGCCAAAGAGAAGGTACTTCTTCCCACTCATGGCCCTGGAGACAATTATTCCAGCAATCCAAAGCAGCTGAGAGCATGGTTAGGTGGGTTTCCTAAGTGTGGATAGAGTATACAATGTAGGGAAAAGAGTGGAAGCTGACAATGACTCAGGTACTTTGCTTTTCCAATCTTGAGGCAAGAAGCAAGAGAATTGCAGAAATCCTGGCTTATAGCCAAATTTTTTTTTTTCTTGCTGCTGCTTTTTCTTCTACTTTTTTCTTCACCTTTTTGGAATCTTTTACGATTTTTCTTTACCTTTCCACCAATTTTGCATCACCTTCTCTGTTAATTTTTTCTCTCAAATCTCTTTTCTTGTGTTCCAACCCTTAACTCCTTCATTAATGAATCATTTCCCTGTTCTCTAGCACTGAAGCAAGGGTTTTCTTATTTTTCACCATGGGTCTCCAAAGTAACCCACTGGAGTGTGTTTAAAAAAAATATTAGAACTTGTTATAATTATTTTTACCAAACAAACAAGAAAGCCCACCAACAGCTGGTCTTTTCAATGCACATATCATTCTTCTGCACAAAGCCAGGGGTACTTGGGTATCCAGACAAAAGGCTGGGGGCAGCAAGACTCAGAGAGGCAGAGTGGGCCATGGGTTTTATAAAATTTCACCACACTGGGACATCATAGCAGCTCATGTACCTCTGGTTAAATGGATGTACCAATTGTACTATCTCATTTTGACTAAATTAATTTAATAATTAACAAATTAAAAAGTAGGTGAGTACCTTATAATGATTGCTGCAACAACAAAAAAGTGGAATTGAAGGTAATACTAATAACACAAGTACACAAAGATTCAGAGCGATTCTGCTCCCTACAGTTTTCCTCCACCACATCATGATGTTAAAAACAATGACAAGCTAATCAGATCTGAAGAGCAGCTTTAAAAATTGAAATTATGACAACTACTGTTACAATGAATTTGCTATGTATTTTGTCTTGACACTTTAGCTAGAAATAGGAATCTGTCATAATTAGCAAGAAAATGTAAAACTAAGCACCCAAATAGAAAAATAAATCTCTCTATTTCATGTGATTCTAATACCTCTCAACATTTTATGAAACTTAATGATAAATATACAGAAACCCCTATGAGGTTTCACACTGTAAAATAAAAGTCAGAAAAAGCCCAAACCATTGGGGCAACAATTTTCTTCTCATGGTAAAAATGGCTGAAATAATATCCAACCAAAAAAACAGAACCTGAAATTTAATCTTTATCAATAAATATTGTTGGCAATATTTTAAAAATATTGCTGAAAACTTAAAGCAGCCAGTATTAGAACAAATTATATATTTGAGAGGTTGGATCACAATATAGCTATTTCAAATTGATTCCAGTCATACTATTAAGAGATTCTGTTCCTACCAAAAAATAGTCACATAATTACTTTTTCTATGAGTCACTGAAGAAAAGATGTGCTGGAAATGATATATTCTTGTCAGTCAGTAATTTATTTACTAGAGATGTTTTTATTAAAACCTGTATAAGTGAAATCACTTATAGAATATCTGCTTTGATATCAATTTTTTATAAAATTATTCTCAGGGTAAGGTTAGAAAGATAACTCTGTAAGTAAAATTTGTTTCTAGCATCATTCACTGGCAAACTGCTGCAGTAGGGTTACTGAATGGCAGAAATACACAATGTGTTAGAGGAAAAATAACAAAATTAAATAAATACCCATATGTACATGACTATATGCATATAAAATATTTATGGAATATGAACTTTGTGCTTCTGACTTCTTTACATTCATTCTTGTGTAACATTTGCAACAATCCCCTATGCTGGATTTGGTTTTTAAACCTACTGTCACAGGTGAGGCCACTGAGGCACAGATAGGTAAGACCTGCCCAAGGTCATAGTGGCTTGTCAGTTGCACAGCCAAGGACTCGAACCCAGGTAACCCAGGTTAAGAGTGCCCACTCCCAGGAAGCCGGCTGCAGAAGCGGAGCCCAGGCGCAGGCTCTCAGCTCGGGGTTGCCATAAACCGTGATCCGCGGCACAGTCGGGCCACTGCTCCTCCAGCAGAGACCCAACAGGCGGCAGATCCGGGGAGACTCACCTTCCTTCCCCGGGAGGAACCGCGCGGGAG
>NW_027766251.1:0-296 GCF_054177405.1 Leptonychotes weddellii
CTTCAGGCTTCCCTGGCTGTGACCGTGTCTCAGAATGTCCTTGTTTTTCATGGCCCTGACATGTTTGAGGAGATGCTTCGGGTACATTGTAGACTGTCTGTCATTGTGAATCAGGCTGACTGAGGCTGTGGGGTTTGGGAAGACCACACCTGGCTGGGCCCTTCTCCACGCAACATAGCAAGAACACGCAGTGATCCCTTGCTCGTCACGGATGAAGTTCACCTTCACCCCCTGGCTAAGGTCGTCTTACCCACATGCTCCCCGTGAAGTTCCTTCTCTTGCTTTGTCCCTCTCCA
>NW_027766252.1:0-296 GCF_054177405.1 Leptonychotes weddellii
GGCCATTGTAGCCCTAGCGGTACACGCTTGGGTAGGCATGTGGACTGTGTTTACCGACTATGTAAAATCGACTGGCCTACGTATCGTGTTACAGGCAGCTATGATTATCGCAATTTTGGTATACCTATTTTGGGGCGTCATGATCTTTTGGGGCAGCGCTATAGTAATGTAGGTGAAGTAGCTAATGTGGTCTGTTGATACAAAGACACATTAAATAACCGATGTTCCAAATACTTTACAATAAAGTGAGCCTGTCTGGTAATGTGAAACTATAAAAGCAAATTAATAAGCAGTAC
>NW_027766253.1:0-296 GCF_054177405.1 Leptonychotes weddellii
AAAATGAATGTTATCAGCTACGGATTTAGCTGGCTAGTCTCTTTATTTTATTTTATTACCTTTGACTAGGTAGTATATGCACATGGAGCTAATTCAGTAGGTACAATGGGTAGACAGGGAAAAAAAGGTCTCCCTCCTTTCCCTGCTTCCCAGTCACCCAGATGCCTTTCCAGAGGCAACTGTTTATCCATTTCTTATGTCTCCTTCCACACATAGTTAATGTTTGCAAACCCTCATGAATCTTACTCACTCCCCTCCACTGTAACATATCATATGAACATTTTTTTCACTTAGCA
>NW_027766254.1:0-296 GCF_054177405.1 Leptonychotes weddellii
GCCTCGACGGGCTTCCTCCCCTGCTCTGGCTGTGCTTCGTCCAGGGGGCCATTGTGGCGGTGACCGGGGACGGCGTGAACGACTCCCCCGCGCTGAAGAAGGCTGACATTGGCATCGCCATGGGCATCTCGGGCTCCGACGTGTCGAAGCAGGCCGCCGACATGATCCTGCTGGACGACAACTTCGCCTCCATCGTCACAGGCGTGGAGGAGGGTGAGGGGCCACGCGGGCCGGGGTGGCATTCCGCTTCCCGGGCCTTTGCCCCAAGGCAGGGCCACCTCGGGATCCCAGGCACC
>NW_027766255.1:0-296 GCF_054177405.1 Leptonychotes weddellii
CTCTTTATCTACTGCTTGTGCTCTTCTTAACCAAACACTCATTATTTCCCTTCTCTTTCTCCTCACTAGGATGTAAAATCTTTGAGAGCCCTGTGCGTTTTTATCTTTGTATCCTCAGCATCTAAGTCAGTGCCATGATAAGCCTTTATTGATACCTGGCTGTATTCGTCTCCTCTTCCCTTGGTCCCGCCTTTGCCCACTCACCATCAGAATCTGATTGTCTAGCGCACGCTCCATCCCCAGCACCCTTTCTGCTCACCAGTGTCCCGGCAGGGCGAAGTAGGAGGTCCGTTTTC
>NW_027766256.1:0-296 GCF_054177405.1 Leptonychotes weddellii
ATGGTCAACTAATCTTCGACAAAGCAGGAAAGAATGTGCAATGGGAGAAAGACAGTCTCTTCAACAAATGGTGTTGGGAAAATTGGACAGCCACATGCAGAAGAATGAAACTGGACCATATCCTTACATCACACACAAAAATATACTCAAAATGGATGAAAGACCTCAATGTAAGATGGGAATCCATCAAAATCCTAAAGGAGAACACAGGCAGCAACGTCTTCGACCTCAGCTGCAGCAACTTCTTAAAAACATCGCCAAAGGCAAGGGAAGCAAGAGCAAAAATGAACTATTGG
>NW_027766257.1:0-296 GCF_054177405.1 Leptonychotes weddellii
GCTCTCTCTCAAATAAATAAATAAACATTAAAAAAAATCTAAAAAAGATACAGGAAAGTGAGGAATTTTATTCTTTTTTAAGATTTTATTTATTTGGGAGAGATAGAGCATGAGCAGGGTGGAGGGGCAGAGGGAGAGGGAGAAGCAGGTTCCCAGCTGAGCAGGGAGACTCGATCCCAGGACCCTGGAATCATGACCTGGGTCGAAGGCAGACGCTTAACCGACTGAGCCACCCAGGCGCCCAAAACGGACGGATTTTATTGGTGTCCCATGGAATAGTGGCAGCAGGGGAAAGA
>NW_027766258.1:0-296 GCF_054177405.1 Leptonychotes weddellii
ATCCACATTCAGTCACATTTAGCCCTGATTTTTTCTATCCAGACTCGGGCCAGAATAACCACTTGCCTGCCTGTAGTATATGAATATAGTGACGACGTTTCCAATTCTTCATGTCCAAAGTCAAACCTGTCATCTTTACTCACAACACCCAGTACCTAGTATGATGCCTTGTAAAACAAATGTCTCTTTAATTTTTATCCGTATTTTTTAAGAGTTTAAACAATTTTATAATATTTTCATAAAACTAGGTTTTAAAGCATATTTGTGCATAAAAGTTGTGACCGGCCCAATTTTTA
>NW_027766259.1:0-296 GCF_054177405.1 Leptonychotes weddellii
TGAGTCGCTGCGAGATGTGGCTGGATTATTGCTGAAAGCCTCTCCAGCAGAGAAGCGTGCTCCTGTCCCCTGTGGCTGGGGAAGGGTGACAGAGAACAGTTGCTCTCCTTCCCAGGACTTGGCATCTGCGCTCCCTGCTTTCTTGACCCAGAGTTCTCTTCGGTCCAGAGAACTGTGATGGGCAAGTGGGGTACTTGCCTGGATGAGCCAGAATTCCTAGCGCTTGAGCTTGAATTCTTCTGTGCTACTGTTCATGTGGCTCTGAGAAACTCATGATCCCCGCTGTATGTTCAGCA
>NW_027766260.1:0-3948 GCF_054177405.1 Leptonychotes weddellii
CATACTGGCTTTTCTAACACAGAAGAAGACAGAGACTTAGACAAAATGCCAAGATGGAGGAATTTATCACAAATGAAACAAGAAAAGGTCACAGCCAGAGATCTAAGCAGAACAGATATAAGTAACATGCCAAATGGAGAATTTAAAGCAACAATCATAATGATATTCACTGGGCTTGAGAAAAGAATAGAAGACATCAGTGAGACCTTTACCACAGAGATAAAAGAGTTAAAAGAGAATCACAGAGGAAGAATGCAATAAACAAGGTTCAGAATATGTTTGATGGAAGGAACTGCAGGATGGAAGAAGCAGAAGAATGAATTCGTGATCTAGAGGATAAAATAATGGAAAATAATGAAGCTGAATGCAAGAGGGACAGAAGGATTATGCAACATGACAGTAGACTTAGGGAACTCAGTGATTCCATCAAACATAATAACATTTGTGTTATAGGAGTCCCAGAAGATGAAAGAGTAAGGGGGTGGCAAGTTTATTTGAAGTAATAATAGCTGAAAACTTCCCTAATCTGGGAAGGAAATGGGCGTCCACATCCAGGAGGCAGAGAACTCCCATCAAAATCAACAAAAGCAGGTCAACACCAAGACATACTGTAATTAAATTTGCAAAATATAGACACAAAGAAAAAGAACTTAAAAGCAGCAAGACAAAAGAAGCCCTTAAGTTACAAGGGAAGACCCATAAGACTAGCTGCAGATTTCTCAACAGAAACTTAGATAGCCAGAGGAGAGTGGCTTGAATATTCAATATCCCGAATGGGAAAAAATCTGCAGCCAAGAATACTCTACCCAGCTAGGCAATCATTCAGAATAGAAAGACAGATAAAGAGTTTCTCCTAGACAAACAAAAACTAAAGATGTTCATGACCACAAAACCATCCCTGCAAGAAATACTAAACGGGACTCTCTGAGTCAAAGGAGAGAACAAAGGAGACAAAACATGAAAGAATCAGAGAAAATCTACAGACATAAGTAAAAACAAGTAATAAAATGACAATAAATACATATCGATCAATGATTACTTTGAATGTAAATGGACTAAACCCTACAGTCAAAAGATACAGGGTGTCAGAATGGATTGAAAAAAAAAAACCCATCTATATGCTCCCTACAAGAGACCCACTTTAGCCCTAAAGACACCTACAGATAGAAAGTGACGGGATGTAGAAACATTTATCATGCTAATGGGTGTCAAAAGAAAACCAGAGCAGTAATACTTGTAACAGACAAAATGACTTTAAACAAAAACTATCAAAAGAGAAAAAGAAGCATTATAAAATTATAAAGGGGACAATCCAAAAGAAGACATAACAATTGTAAATACTGGGGCACCAAACATGGGAGCACTCAAATATGAAAAAATTAAAAACAAACATAAAGAAACACTGATAATAAGACAATAATATTAAGGGACTTGAACCTCCCACTTTCATCAATGGACAGATCATCTAAACAGAAAATCAACAAGGAAATACATATTCTTTACAAGTGCACATGGAGCATTCAACAGAATAGATCACATATTAGATCACAAAACAGGCCTCAACAAATACAAAAAGACTGAAATCATAACACAACACTATGAAACTTGAAGTCAACCACAAGCAAAAATTTGGAGAGACCACAAAAACATGGAGGCTAAAGAACATGCTACTAGAAGGAGGAGGAAGATGGCGGAGGAGTAGGAGACCTAAATTTCGTCTGGTCCCAGGAATTCAGCTAGATAGGGATCAAACCATTCTGAACACCTACATACTTAACAGGAGATCAAAGAAAAGAATAGCAGCAACTCTCTGAACAGAAAAGCGACCACTTTCTGGAAGGTAGGACGTGCAGAGAAGTGAATCAGAGGCGATATACGGGAAGATAGACTGCGAGGGGAGGAAGCCTCCATCAGCTGGCTACCAGCAAGTGATAGAGCAGCTGAGAACAAAACTGGAAATTTTGGAAGTCTGCTCCACTGAGGGATGTTGCTGCAGCCACTAAGCGGGGGATGGAACCCTTGCTGGGACAGTGTGGTCTCAGGATGCTCGGGGTCACAGAAAGACCAGGAGTGCCTGAGTGCGGCAGAGCTCTCAGGTATCAGAGCAGGGAAGCTGGCTGCAAAGACGGAGCTGAGGAGTGGGCTCTCAGCTCGGGGTTGCCATAAACCATGATCCACGGCACAGTCGGGCCACTGCTCTTCCAGCAGGGACCCAACAAGTGGCAGATCCAGGGAGACTTCCCTTCCTCCCCCAGGAGGAGTGGTTTGGGAGTGCAGCTCAGAAATCTGCTGGGTTTGGAGGCTCCAAACGGGGTTGTGTGCCAGAGATAGAAATGCTCGGTCACAGGCGGGGTGATCACGGAGTGCAGCCAGAGACCAGGGAGACAGGAGTGATTGATTGCTTTGCTCTGGGGCTCACTGAGGAGTGGGGCCCTGAGCTCTCGGCTCCCCTGGGGCAGAGATTGGGAGGCACCCATTTTCACTCCCGTCCTCCAAAGCTCTATGGAAAGGATGCAGGGAACAAAAGCTACAGAGAGCAAACCTGAGCAGATTACTTAGCCCGGCCCCCGGCAAAGGTGGTGCAATTCCACCTTGGGCAAATACATTTGAGAATCACTGCAACAGGCCCCTCCCCCAGAAGATCAGCAAGAACAGCCAGCCAAGACCAAGTTTACCAATCAATGAGAATGGCAGAATGCCAACACTAGGGGAATACAGCACATAGAATTCATGGTTTTTTTCCCCCTGATTCTTTAGTCTTTCAAAGTTAATTTTTTTAATTTTCTTTTTTTCTTTTTCTTTGAATTTTACTTTTTCCCCTTTTCAACCAACATCTTATCAATCCCTTTTTTAAAAATCTTTTTTATTTTTCATTTTTAGAGTCATATTCTATCCCTTCATAGTAGTTAACCTTATTTTTGGTATATATATATAAGTTGTTCTCTCTTTAAAATTTTGGGATACAGTTTCTTCTAACAGACCAAAATATACCCTAAATCTCTAGTGTATGGCTTTGTTCTAGTCTCCTGCCCGATCACATTCTCTCCCTTTTTTTTTAAATTTCTCTTGTTTCTTTTTTCAACAAACGTCTTATCTTATCAATTCCTTTTATAAAATCTTTTATACTTTTCATCTTTACAGTCATATTCCATCCCTTCACTGTATTTACCCTTATTTTTGTTCATATATAAGCTTTTCTTTCTTTAAAATTATTGGAGGCAGTTTCTTCTAACAGACCAAAATATGCCCCAAATCTAGTGTGTGGCACTGATCTATTCACCAGCCTGATCATATTTGATCAAATTCTTTTTTTTATTTTTTTCTTTTTCTTTTTTATTCTTTTTTCTTTCTTTCCCTTTCTTTCCTCCTGGTTTCAGTTTTCTTCTGATTTGTTTAGTGTATATTTTTCTGGGGTCGTTGTTATGCTGTTAGCATTTTGTTCTCTCATTCATCTATTCTCCTCTGGACAAAATGACAAGACAGAAAAAATCACCTCAAAAAAAAGAACAAGAGGCAGTACCGACTGCCAGGGACCTAATCAATATGGACAATAGTAAGATGTCAGAACTAGAGTTCAGAATGACGATTATAAAGATACTAGCTGGGCTTGACAAAAGCATGGAACATATTAGAGAAACCCTTTCTGGAGAAATAAAATAACTAACATCTAACCAAGTCGAAATCAAAAAGGCTATTAATGAGGTGCAATCAAAAATGGAGGCTCTAATTGCTAGGATAAATGAGGCAGAAGAGAGAAGTAGTGATATAGAAGACCAAATGATGGAAAGTAAAGAAGCTGAGAAAAAGAGAGATAAACAACTACTGGATCACGAGGGCAGAATTCGAGAGATAAGTGATACCATAAGATGAAACAATATTAGAATAATTGGGATCCCAGAAGAAGAAAGAGAGAGAGCGGCAAAAGGTATATTGGAGCAAATTAGAGCA
>NW_027766261.1:0-296 GCF_054177405.1 Leptonychotes weddellii
AAGAAAGAAGGAAGGAAGAAAGAAAGAGAGAGAAAGAAAGAAAGAAAGAAAGGAAGGAAGGAGAAAGAAAGAGAAGGAAGGAAGGAAGGAAAGAAAAAGAAAGAAAGAAAGAAAAGAAAGAAGGAAGGAAGAAAGAAAGAGAGAGAAAGAAAGAAAGAAAGAAAGGAAGGAAGGAGAAAGAAAGAAAGAGAAGGAAGGAAGGAAGGAAAGAAAAAGAAAGAAAGAAAGAAAAGAAAGAAGGAAGGAAGAAGAAAGAAAGAAAGAAAGAAAGAAAGAAAGAAAGAAAGAAAGAAAGA
>NW_027766262.1:0-296 GCF_054177405.1 Leptonychotes weddellii
AAAATCGAGAGTCGGACCCTTAACCGACTGAGCCACCCAGGCGCCCCAAGAAGTGCTTTTTAAAAGGGAAAAGGGCTAGATTGGATGTGTCTGCCTCCCCTCCCCCTGGGGTGCCTGACCAGGCCAAGGGGGGGGCCCAGCTCTGTGACCCAGTACCCAGCCCTGGGCCAGCACTCCCGCTGCTCAGCAAGAG
The DNA here is from genome assembly GCF_054177405.1 of Leptonychotes weddellii. Classification (NCBI taxonomy): domain Eukaryota; kingdom Metazoa; phylum Chordata; class Mammalia; order Carnivora; family Phocidae; genus Leptonychotes; species Leptonychotes weddellii. The sequence continues at coordinate 194 of NW_027766262.1, forward strand.
TTCATGGGTCCTTAGCTCACATTGCTTGAGGGACTCTGGAATGCTGGGCTCTAGAGTACAAGATGTATGTGAGATGAACTTTGCCTACAGCGGCTTGAATAGA
>NW_027766263.1:0-296 GCF_054177405.1 Leptonychotes weddellii
AAAGATTTTATTTATTTATTTGAGACAGAGAGAATGAGAGACAGAGAGCATGAGAGGGAGGAGGGTCAGAGGGAGAAGTAGACTCCCTGCCGAGCAGGGAGCCCGATGCGGGACTCGATCCTGGGACTCCAGGATCATGACCTGAGCCGAAGGCAGTCGCTTAACCAACTGAGCCACCCAGGCGCCCGACAAAACTAAGTCTTAAAGAGGTGACTGGACTTGCACAAGGCCACGCTGTTTGCAAATGGCAAACCTGGAATTTAAACCTAGAGTATGTGGTTTCAGAGTCTTCCACC
>NW_027766264.1:0-296 GCF_054177405.1 Leptonychotes weddellii
CAATTGGTATATAAATAAATACATAAATAAATAAAAATACAGATCAATATCCCTGATGAACATTGATGCAAAAATCTTCAACAAAACATCAGCAAACCATATTTAATACTTTAAAAGAATCTTAACCATGATCAAGTGGGATTTATTTCAAGGATGCAAGAATGTCTCAACATCCACAAATCAATCAATGTGATACACCGCATTAACAAAATGAAGGACAAAAGTCATGAGCATCTCAATAGATACAGAAAAAGCATTTGACAAAAGTCAACATCCATTTATGATAAAAATTCCCA
>NW_027766265.1:0-296 GCF_054177405.1 Leptonychotes weddellii
CAAAAGGAGGTTGCAGGTCAGATTGGACTACAGGCCAAAGTTTGCCAGCTCCTGGTTTTGAAGGTGGATGGACAGGGATTGACATCTAGAATTGTAGGGAAAGTGCTGAGGAGGAAGAAGGAGGAGGATTTCAAGAATTGCAAATGGTTAAATGAATGAGATTTTGCCATTTGCAACGACGTGGATGGAACTGGAGGGTGTTATGCTGAGCGAAATAAGTCAATCAGAGAAAGACACGTATCACATGACCACTGATATGAGGAATTCTTAATCTCAGGAAACAAACTGAGGGTTGC
>NW_027766266.1:0-296 GCF_054177405.1 Leptonychotes weddellii
CTGCCCCAGGCTCTGGACTCCTAGTCCTTCTGGGGTTACTTCTGGGGTTACTGCCCCAGGCTCTGGACTCCTAGTCCTTCTGGGGTTACTTCTGGGGTTACTGCCCCAGGCTCTTGACTCCTAGTCCACTTGCATCCCACTAGTTTGCCACGGTGATTTTAGAAAGCCTAGTCTCAACTTTGATACTGTCGAAATAGAGCAAGTAAATCCCTGTACTTCTAAGTCCATGATTTTAGAAATGTGTTCCTTTGTGATAATCTGGAATTTGGTTGGATATTTTATCATGTCAAGAGTCC
>NW_027766267.1:0-296 GCF_054177405.1 Leptonychotes weddellii
GCAAGGCGCTGTCAAGAAACAGATAAATGGGGCCTTGCCATAAGGGATAACAGGTGGGAGCCCCCACTGAGACAGGAGGTCGGGGAGGGCACGTGGAGGGACAGAGACCCCACGTTTGGGAAGTGGAGGTGTGTCCCCGGGAAATGCAGGCACAGGGTGAACACTGGAGTCCAGAGGGAAAGGATGGGGCTGTGGGGTTGCATCTTACAGACTCTTGTCAGCCCGGCGGGGGTGGGGGGGGTTGGACTTTGCCAACCACGTGCTGGGCTCCGCTGCATGGTCTTAGAAACAGGGGC
>NW_027766268.1:0-296 GCF_054177405.1 Leptonychotes weddellii
GCGTATTGCATGAGCACTGGGTGTTATATGAAAACAATGGATCGTGGATCACCACATCAAAAACTAATGAGGTATTGTATGATGACTAACATAACATAATAAAATAAAAAGAAATATGTTTCTATAGAGCTCAGCCCAAGGACATATGTGAAGTAGCTTTGGAGACTTTTCCCTCCTCCTTCTATTGCACCAAGGCTGTGGGTGGGTTAGGAGGAAGTCTCTTTCTCACTATCAAGCTCACTTGCTTTCTCCACCTGCCCCACACCCCAGAAGGGCCCCAAACCACCACCCTGAAC
>NW_027766269.1:0-296 GCF_054177405.1 Leptonychotes weddellii
AATTCATTTGAAGATGAGCAGACAAGGGGAGATGTTAGCTTACAGATGGCTTAGCTTAGGGTTGGTTTAGGGACAACAAATGGTGCGTTTCCTGCAGGCCCCGGGGCAGTCATTGCTGGGTCAGACGGAGCTTTGTCATGTGTTCGGCCCAATTCTCCATAAGGCTGCAGGCAGCACTGGCATCCTGGTTTTTAGCCATTGGTTGGAGATAAAATAGTGTGGTCAGCTCTGCTTTTCCGGATTGGACGAATGCCACCTTTTGGAACAATAATTCGTTCTTTAAGTCTCTCTAGTCC
>NW_027766270.1:0-296 GCF_054177405.1 Leptonychotes weddellii
TAAAAAAGAATTTGTGAAGCAAATTTTGCTAAATGTTAAACTTTGAAATTTAATATACCAGATTATTAAAATTCTGTCCACTAACTAGTTCATAGATTTTAAAAATAAAATACATCCAACTGTTAAAACTATATGAAGAAAATTTCATTTTTGTCTAATTGCAATTACAGGAAAATGTTAAAATATTAAAATGAAAATAAAAGTAAAATTTTCCAACAAAGAGCTCAGTGATTAATATAACAAGAACAAGATATGTGCTTGTTAGAAATAAAGCATATATAAGCCAAATTACCAAA
>NW_027766271.1:0-3948 GCF_054177405.1 Leptonychotes weddellii
TTCTGGGATCTGACTCCTTAACTGTCCCAGGTCCTTGAACTTTCACAAGGAGCTTGTCCTCATAAATCCCTCATGTTTAATTCTTGTTTATTTATTTGACAAATATGTATGTAACACATGCACCATGGACTATTCTAAGGATTATAAAATATTAACTCATCTAGTTCCTCAAAAACCTGAGAAAGGTGCTATTATCATCACTATATCACAAATAAAGACATAGACACAGAAAGTTTAAATGACTTTTCCAAGATCACATATCCAGTAAGTGAGGCAGCCAGGTTCCAAATCAAGCAGTCCTATCATATTCAACAAATAGGCTGATGTCTTTTTGATTGCTGTTGTAACTCTGTTAAAGCGATACATCAGTGAGGGCCCTCTTCATCTCAAGTGTGTGTTTGTTCTCAAATCTGCGGATAAAATCTTATTAGACTTGATATTCTTTGCATGGCAATCACAGGGCAATGATCGAAGAGCACATTCCAATATGCAAATGCTCATCAAGTCTCTGCTTGTCACATGTTTGCTGATGTTCCATTGGCCAAAGCATATAACACAGCCAAGTCCAGAGTCATTGTGGAAGGGGGACGTATGTCTAAGAGAATGGATAGCAGGAAAGAGAATGTATTTACATTTTTTTCTTTGAATATTGTAAATTCTTGTGTATAATTACATTAAGAAATAATGCAAATGCAGGATAATGTTGGCACTGTTTGCCACCATGATAGACATAGGCAGAATAATGGAAAATGCAAAACAACTACCTGAAACATTCTTTAGAAAATATTTTGATATCTTTAATATGCCAGCAATTTTTTGTAATGGCTAACTGTAAGAGCAAATGTCATGATGGTCAATCTTTTTACAAGATCTTTGGTAACTTGGCCAAGAATAGCAAAGAGACAAAACTAGAGATACTTTTGATAGCAATTTTGTTCATCTTCCCTTTTCTAGAGAAGATGACATAAATTACTTTGAGCAAAAAAACTACTTCTCCTAGTTGTAAAATTCTTGTTTAACAAATCTGCATTTACCTCACTTTTATTTAAGTCCTTCATAGGAATATGAGATATAACACTTTTACTAATATTGCTCAAATAAAAAGCACTACTAAACAGTAATTAAATGCGCTGCATCATTACCTTTTATGGTAGTTATAGGCAATTTGAGTGTATTTTTTGCAGTATACAGGGATATGCACACTTAAAAAAGCAAAATCATTATAAGACTGATCGGTCCCAACATTTTCTAAGCAGAAATTTAATATTTTTTATTCTCATTCAAGAAGCCAGCATTCTCAGAAAACACATTAAGTTCAACAAATTCAGCTGTTTTTAAGTTACCTGAAAAGAGAAAATAATGCACTTTCTTGTTCTAGAAAAAAGAATTGCCGAAAGCTTGTACATAATTTAAAACAGCTTACATTTATAACTTCAGGCTCTCTAAGTGTTGATTATTCAGTAGGAAACAAATGCTTAGCTAAATTTGAAAGCTACAAAAAAAAAAGACTATTATGAAAGTGTTTCCCTGTTACAAGGCTGACTCTGCTTTGTATTTCTGAAATGTATGCAAAATCTCAAGATGTGACCCAAATTATGTCCCAAGTATCTACAAAAGGATCTCAGATGATCCTCAGATTTTATCATTAATCTACATGACAGAGTTGAAGGGGCAGAGGAGGCCTCTTTGGTGAGGATGTAACATCCACAAAAAGACCAACATCAGTATTGGTTCTATTTCAAATGCAGGAGTGCAAATGGAAGCCCTTTTTCCACCCTCTTCTAGCAACTCAAAACGATCAGCTTTGATTTTGCTGAAATCCACTGGGGACTCTCAGAACGGGAAAGAGAAGTTGCTATCAGTCAGACACTCTAAGATCACAAAGTAAGGTATTTTTAGGGTCTCACCTCCAATTCAAGATGAACTCCCTGCTTTCTCAAGATTAACCTCTCAACTTTATTTCTGGAATTAGAATTTAACCTCAAGGTCATCCTGAGGGCACCCAGAGGGCAAGAATAAAAATTAGATGTCAAAGTTCTGTCTCCCATTTCCCTAAGAACCTCCCTCCCATACCTGCACCAAATTGGGCCTCTCAAACACTCACATCAATACCCAATTGATTGGTCCAAGTTATGATTAAGCCCTCCTCCCAAGCAACTGCCTCCTAGCCATCACTGGAAGAATATCCCCAGGGGAGAGTCATACAAACTCTGGGAGTTGGATGAGCTCATTAGGCAGGAACTCCAAGGTTCTGGGTCCTCAGAGCATAGTTTAAGAGAAAGGTGTAGAGGCAAAACTTCGGTGCTCAGTGCTGTGTGGGATGTAGGCAGAGGATTTCTGAATGGAATGGTTACATAGGGGAGGGATGAGCAATGCAGGTACAGAAGGGGAGTAATGGGAAGATTACTGCAAGAGGGTAAGGGATTTGAAGCAGAAGTACGGAATGGGACTGAAAAGTAGCACCCCCCCCCCTTTTTTTTTTTTACTGTATCCACAGGGAAAAGAAAACAATTGTGAATATGTGTACTGGCAAATTTGTAAATTCGGTTGTGGAGAGGTGAGGGTGGTTGTCTCTTGCAGTGTTGTTTTCACGGAAATGTCAGAAGCAGTCAACCAAGAGATTGGGAACTTCCACTCTACCAGGAAGAGGTAGCAACACTGCCATGTTGAGTGTCATTTTGGGGGTACATGCTCATGATTTTAAAGTTAATCCAGTCTCCAGGCTGTGTGACTTCTTCAGTAAAATTCATCAATTTAGGTGAAGGCACAATGAAGGTGAAGAGCGGGGTTAAGTCTATGGGGGTTTCTCCAGGCAGGTTCAGTGGTGGAGGGAGGGGGAATGAAGGGACGATGTGTGTGAGAGGGAGTAAGAGAGGAGCGTATACGAATCTCACCAAGGGACCTTAATCTAATGTCTTGCATTGGGTGCACAATAAAATAAAATAAAATAAAATAAAATAAAATAAAATAAAATAAAATCTAGACCTACACACTCAAATACATTCAAATGAACTGACCTATGTGGGAAAAGATATTTATTCATTGTTTGGTTTTATTTCTAAGAGCAATCAGAGTTCCTCATGAAGACATGCCAAAAACCTGAGAAAATCTCTCAGGAGAAAATATAAACTGTAGTAATAAGTGATTAAAGTTTGGAGGATAGGAACTGTTGGTGGTTTTGTGCATACAGCTTTTCTATTGCCCCCCATCTGCAAACTGTGAGACTGATTCCATGCAGACTCCCATTACAGGAACATGATTCATACAACACACAGCAGAAGGCACACGCTAATCCCTGCTCCGAACAGGCTGAGCCTGGCACCCAGTGTGCGGTCTGGCTTGGAAGAAGATTATCCGTGACTGCATGCATGAGACTGCTCTGGTCTCTCGGGTCTCTGCAAATGTCACAAGGGTTTATTCCGGTTGGAGTCCACATCCCTAAACATGAGCACTGATGCCGCAGAGAAAAAGCCAAAGGATTTCCCTTGAATGGGAGAAGTAAACCAATGGCTGAGATAATTCTCACAAGGCAGTCTGGTAATAGAGAAGCAATGAACTAATACACATTACTTTAAAAAGTAAAATAAGGAATGAAATCTTGCCGTTTGCAACGACGTGGATGGAACTGGAGGGTATTATGCTGAGTGAATAAGTCAATCAGAGAAAGACATGTATCATATGACCTCACTGATATGAGGAATTCTTAATCTCAGGAAACAAACTGAGGGTTGCTGGAGTGGTGGAGGGTGGGAGGGATGAGGCGGCTGGGTGATAGACATTGGGGAGGGTATGTGCTATGGTGAGCGCTGTGAATTGTGCAAGACTGTTGAATCACAGATCTGTACCTCTGAAACAAATAATACATTATATGTTTAAAAAAAGAAGAAGAAGAAGATAGCAGGAGGTGAAGAATGAAGAGGGGGAAATTGGAGGGGGAGACGAACCATG
>NW_027766272.1:0-296 GCF_054177405.1 Leptonychotes weddellii
GGTCAGGGTCCGTACATGGCATGACTGAGCACCTTCCACGGGTCAGGGTCTGTGCACGGAGTGACCCAGCACCTTCACAGGTCAGGGTCCGTGCCCAGCGTGACTGAGCACCTTCCACGGGTCAGGGTCACTCCTGGGCTTGTGGCCCCATCCCTCCCACCCGCATCTCCGTCTTCATGGGGCTTCTCCTCTGTGTCTGTGTGTCTCCTCCTCAGCCCCTTGGAAGGACACCTGCCATGAGATTTAGGGCCTGGACCATCTCATCTGAAGATCTTTAACGTCAATCACATCTGCAA
>NW_027766273.1:0-296 GCF_054177405.1 Leptonychotes weddellii
GAGTCACACACATGGCTTCAGGCTTGCAATTCTGCACTGTGGGTGGGTCTGTGGCCACTGCCAAGCACTCAGATTTGAAAATTGTGGAACACTGTCAGCTCACCTCCAGCTGAATTCAGTATGAGGTCTCCTCCATGAAGAAGAGAGTTTTGATACACTTAGGAAGGGACTGAAGGCACTGGAAAGAGAGAAAATTGATGGAGCAAAGTTGTGGCGGGTTGAGTCAGGAGATGATGCCATCAGACCCTTCCTGAAAGGAGAGCTTAGAAAAGGGAGGGACGGATCTTACTCAGAAA
>NW_027766274.1:0-296 GCF_054177405.1 Leptonychotes weddellii
AAGAGAACACTAGCTCAGAGAAATTATTTCCCTAAGGTCACACAGCTAGTTAAGTGCAAAAGCCAGGAGTCAAATACAGATTTGATTCCAAAGTCTATGTTCTTCCCCTCTGTTTATAAGCCTCACGACCTTTTTTCAAAAAATTAATTTATTTTAAATTTTTATTTTATGTTATGTTAGTCACCATACATTATATCATCAGTTTTTGATGTAGTGTTCCATGATTCATTGTTTGCATATAACACCCAGTGCTCCATGCAATACATACCCTCCTTAATACCCATCACCGGGCTAAC
>NW_027766275.1:0-296 GCF_054177405.1 Leptonychotes weddellii
ATCATTCATCATATGGATGATATTTTACTAGCATCACAAACTGAAACTGAATTACAACATGTGTATCAGACCACTTCTCAACACTTGACTTCCGCCGGTCTCATAATAGGCCCAGAGAAAATCCAAACAACTACTCCGGCTTCTTATCTAAGCACTGTGGTAGATGGAACCACAGTGAAACCTCAAACAATGCAAATTCGTAGGGATACCCTCCTTACACTTAACGATTTTCAGAAACTCCTAGAAGACATTAACTGGATTCGCCCTCTCCTAGGGATTCGAACTTATAAATTACA
>NW_027766276.1:0-296 GCF_054177405.1 Leptonychotes weddellii
AAAACGGAGAAATTAGGAGAGTGGAAGAAGAAATGAAACAAATAGAATTTGATAGAAAAACAAATGCTATTTTTCCCTTTACTTCTTCCTTTTTTTTTTTTTTCTCCCAAAGATTTTACTTATTTGACAGAGAGAGACACAGCGAGAGAGGGAACACAAGCAGGGGGAGTGGGAGAGGGAGAAGCAGGCTTCCCGCAGAGCAGGGAGCCTGATGCGGGGCTCAATCCCAGGACCCTGGGATCCTGACCTGAGCGGAAGGCAGACGCTTAACGACTGAGCCACGCAGGCGCCCCTAC
>NW_027766277.1:0-296 GCF_054177405.1 Leptonychotes weddellii
ACAATTAGTATTTTGTAATTATTTTCTAGAACTTTTATATTCCTTAATTTTTTAAAAATAAACTTTAATTTTCAGAGCAGCTTTAGGTTCACAGAAAAATTGAGAGCAGAAAGTAGAATTCCCATTTACGTCCTCCACACACATCCCCAACACACAACCTCCCTCATTATCAACATCCCCACACCAGAGTGGTAAATTTGTTAGAGTTGATGAATTACATTGGCATATCATTATTACCAAAGTCCACAATTTCTATTAGGGTTCATTCTTGGTATTATACATTCTATGGGTTTGAA
>NW_027766278.1:0-296 GCF_054177405.1 Leptonychotes weddellii
ATCCACATTCAGTCACATTTAGCCCTGATTTTTTCTATCCAGACTCGGGCCAGAATAACCACTTGCCTGCCTGTAGTATCTGAATATAGTGACGACCTTTCCAATTCTTCATGTCCAAAGTCAAACCTGTCATCTTTACTCACAACACCCAGTACCTAGTATGATGCCTTGTAAAACAAATGTCTCTTTAATTTTTATCCGTATTTTTTAAGAGTTTAAACAATTTTATAATATTTTCATAAAACTAGGTTTTAAAGCATATTTGTGCATAAAAGTTGTGACCGGCCCAATTTTTA
>NW_027766279.1:0-296 GCF_054177405.1 Leptonychotes weddellii
ATGATGTAATGTATGGGGATTAACATAAGAATAAAAAAAAAATCAAAAAAAAAAAAAAAGAAAATTCTTCCCTAAATTGAGCCAAATTTTATCACTTTGTGACTTTTACTACCTAGGGTAGGTGTATCACTTGGGAACATTCAGGATAAGTCGAATTCATCTTCCACATGATGGATTTTAAATCGTAAGAAGCAGCTAGATGCTTTTCATGTTATTTTAGGCTAAAAATACAGTTCTTTCAACTGACTCTTGATGCAAAGCTTGAAATTTCATTGTTATCTTGTTATAATCCTCTG
>NW_027766280.1:0-296 GCF_054177405.1 Leptonychotes weddellii
CTTCACCTCACCAAGGATTTTTCTGGGTCTCCTAGCATGCTGGCTATTGTACAAGAACTTCCATGTCAACTAATCTAACTCTCAACGATGATTTCTAATTTTTTTTTATTGTGATAACATTAATTTTAGAAATTAAGTCACCAAAGTGGACATCTTTATGATTTTGAATCTTCCTATTCAAGGGTGGTTTTCCATTTCTTCCACCTACTTTTATTTTCAGAGACTTGTAAAGTTTTTCTTCTATGGATTTCTTTTTGCACATCTCTTTTTTGAGGTTATTCTTTTTTTTTTTTAAA
>NW_027766281.1:0-296 GCF_054177405.1 Leptonychotes weddellii
ATTCTTACTGCAATATTCTTTCTTAAAGGTAAGAAACAGGAAAAAAATATTCAGCAACAGTGGAATAGTCAAGTATGCTGAATATTTACAATGGAACATTACACACCTACTGAAGATAATGTTTACAAAATTATAAACGGGGACAAATGTTTATGAGGTCACTCCCATCTATCTCTGGGAAGTAGAAAACTGTAAAAACAGTCTCTTCTTCACTTGCAATACGAAAATTGCAATCTGGATTACTGTAGAATCATAACTTTCAAGGTTCACTGATTCCAAAGATGGAGAAGTGTTTC
>NW_027766282.1:0-3948 GCF_054177405.1 Leptonychotes weddellii
AACAAATAATACATTATATGTTAATTAATTGAATTTAAAGTAATTGAATTTATTTTTTTTATTCTTTTTAAAGATTTTATTTATTTGAGAGAGAGAGATAGGGAGAGAGAGAGAATGAGAAGGGAGGAGAGGGAGAAGTAGGCTCCCTGCTGAGCAGGGAGCCCGATGTGGGGCTTGATCCCAGGACCCTAGGATCATGACCTGAGTCGAAGGCAAATGCTTAACCGACTGAGCCACCTAGGTGTCCCTGACAAACTTTATTTATAATGATAATTATGTTTTATAATATGCTGCCTAAAAATCATTTCCAAAATCTTTTTGGCAACTTGGAACCTTAGAGTCATGGTAAGCTAAGTTAAATAAGAGATCTTTATTAAATATATACATAATTTCTAAATAAGATAAAGTGTTAAAACATTCACTATTAAGCAAAAGTTTAAGTTTATATACTTTTGGCTATTTATTTTTATATGGTACAGAGAAGCCAAGGATCTTGGGTCTCTCTTTTTTTTGATCTTGGATCTCTTAATAAACATGTCCTTGCCACATTAAAAAAAGTAATATTATAAAAAACATATACCTCTATAGCTTATGAGATGGTATATTCATAAAATTTGCTTATCTACTACAGAATACTGGTATATTATAGTTCTCAATTGTCTATTTCCTCATTTTCTCTGTAAAATAAAGTTTGCCAATGGTTAAAATTTATAATTAATATATAAAAAAATAAGACTACGAGTAACAAGATTGAAGGGAAATGACTTTGTATACAAAGAATGGAAGAAAAGTAGGATGTGTTTTTATATGAAAAGTATGTAAAGAATGAAGAGTGTTTTTCCTTTCAGATAAAAAGAGAGTAATTTTGTCCTAAAGTAGAATGTGAAAGAGGGAAAGAATGGAACAAAATATGAATGGATATTGAGTTGTAGAAGGTTTGTGGAAAAGGAATTTTATGTTGTGAGGTCAAAGCTGGCTAAGTGGATTTATATATATATATATTTGTTGTTTGTTTTTTGATTTTGTTTTTTTTAAAAGATTTTATTTATTTATTTGACAGAGAGATAGAGCCAGAGAACACAAGTGGTGGGAATGGCAGAGGGAGAGGGAGAAGCAGGCTTCCCGCAGAGCAGGAAGCCCGATGCGGGGCTCGATCCCGGGACCCTGAGATCATGACCTGAGCCGAAGGCAGACGCTTAACGGCTGAGCCACCCAGGCGCCCTGATTTTGTTTTTTTTAAAGATTTTATTTACTTATTTGACAGAGAGATAGAGCCAGAGAGCACAAGTGGTGGGAACGGCAGAGGGAGAGGGAGAAGCAGGCTTCCTGCTGAGCAGGGAGTTGGATGTGGGGCTCAATGTGGGGCTCCATCCCAGGACACTGGGATCATGACCTGAGCCAAAGATAGACACTTAACTGACTGAGCTATCCAGGTGTGCCTATAGTTTTTTTTTTTTTGGAAATGAACTTTATTTTTTAATTCTTTTTTTTTTTTAAGATTTTATTTATTTATTTGGCAGAGAGAGACACAGTGAGAGAGGGAACACAAGCAGGGGGAGTGGGAGAGGGAGAAGCAGGCTTCCCGCGGAGCAGGGAGCCCAATGCGGGGCTGGATCCCAGGACGCTGGGATCATGACCTGAGCGGAAGGCAGCTACTTAACCAAGTGAGCCACCCAGGCGCCCCTACTTTTTAATTCTTAAAAAAGATTTTACTATTATTATTTTTTAAGTAATCTCTACACCCAACGTGGGGCTCGAACTCACAACCCTGAGATCAAGACTAGTACACTCCACTGACTGAGCCAGCCAGGCGCCTCTTGAAATGAACTTTAATCTCAATAGTGTACTGACAAAACCAGAGTTTGGTTTTCTCTGTTAAAATGACAAAGTTTTGGGATGCCTGGGTGGCTCAGTCGGTTAAGCGTCTGCCTTCGGCTCAGGTCATGATCCCAGGGTCCTGGGATCGATGCCACATTGGGCTCCTTGCTCAGCGGGGAGCCTGCTTCTCCCCCTCCCTCTGCTGCTCCTCCTGCTTGTGCTCTTCTGCCCCACCCTCTCTCTCTCTCTCTCTCTCCCCCTCTCTCTCAAGTAAAATAAATAAAATCTTTTTTAAAAAATCAATTACTGAGCGCCTGGGTGGCTCAGTCGTTAAGCGTCTGCCTTTGGCTCAGGTCATGATTCCAGGGTTCTAGGATCGAGCCCCGCATCAGGGTCCCTCCTCGGCGGGAAGCCTGCTCTCCTTCTCCCACTCCCGCTGCTTGTGTTCCTGCTCTCGCTATCTCTGTCTCTGTCAAATAAATAAAATCTTAAAAAAAAAAAAAAATCAATTACTCAAGGGATGCCTGGGTGGCTCAGTTGGTTAAGCGACTGCCTTCGGCTCAGGTCATGATCCTGGAGTCCCAGGATTGAGTCCCGCATTGGGCTCCCTACTCAGGGAGCCTGCTTCTCCCTCTGACTCTCCCCCCTCTCATGTGCTCTCTCTCTCTCTCTCAAATAAATAAAAGCTTTAAAAAAAAATCAATTACTTAAAAAAAAACCAAAAAGGTCTGTATTGTTGATTACTATTCTTGTTGCATTCATGTGGATAATTAGGCCAACTTTAATGCAACTAAAGTTATTTTGTAAACAAAACTATTCTTACCTTGATAACCTTTGACTAAAAAGGGGATTGACTATAGATAGAAATTTTATGACAGTGGAAAGGTGTATCACACCTGGAATCTATCTTGAGGTTTTATTTTCTTCCTATAAACCAAACTGGATCTTGCCATCTTACACATTTTGTCAGCCCTTGGCAAATTCTTTTTTTTTTCTTTTTTTGTTTTTAGCCCTTAGCAAATTCTTTTTTTTTTTTTTTTAAGATTTTATTTATTTATTCATGAGAGACAGAGAGATTGAGAGAGAGGCAGAGGGAGAAGCAGGCTCCCAAGGAGCAGGGAGCCCAATGCGGGACTCGATCCCAGGACCCTGGGATCATGACCTGAGCCGAAGGCAGACGCTTAACCATCTGAGCCACCCAGGTGCCCTCCCTTAGCAAATTCTTAATTCTCCTAGTTTCCTTGAATATCTGGCTACAACTCTCCAAAGCGCTGTTCCCCATTTTTCTCCTTCCCTCCTGACTTGGCATCACTAAGAACTAAAACCTAATCCTTTTTGGGACTCAGGCTCTCTTGTGGTCGCCCTTTCCTCCAGGACCTGAAAACGTCCTGTAAGCTAAGGCCAGACAACTTGATATAAGCATCAAAGAACTCATCCCTACAAATCACGCGTGGGCCACCTTTGTGCCTGGACTTGCTGCCACTTGGGCTGCCCTAAAGGTCCACCAGAACTCCTGTGTCCTCCATGCTCTGCTCTGGGAAATAGCCATGGCTGTGATGTTCATGTCTATGCCATCACTACCAACAGTCAAACTATAAAATAAGAAATCTATCGGATTGTCACTGCCATCCTCACACCACCATGTAAAGATGCTTAAGAGTTCAGTGTCTTCTCAAGTGACTGCCCGCCCTCTGGACTCAGAAACTGGGTTTATACTGTTCCCACCATTAGCCTTTGTTTTCTTTTTGTTTCCATAGAGATGCTCCTCATTAAATGCCTGATTGCTCACGTCATCCAGCAAATATCCTCTTCTACCAAGTCTCAACAGATGGCTCAGCTAGTCCTTAATAAACAAAGGGTGATCGAATGAGAAATGGACTTACATTGTTCAGAGGAAAGAAGAATGTCTCTTCTTCCTGTTTCTTTCTTACTGTTTGTTGCAGCTAACACCAGAAGATAGGACCCCTGTCTCCCAGTGTCTGAGGGAGGGTAGAAGCCTAACTTTAATAAGCCCCAGTTAGGAAAACCAGATCAGTTTCACATGAAACCACCACCTTCCCTTTTTTGTAATTTTTCATTTCCCAGACTCTACTGAGACCATGCTCATTCCCCTCCCTACTCCCTCATTCT
>NW_027766283.1:0-296 GCF_054177405.1 Leptonychotes weddellii
ATTCTTACTGCAATATTCTTTCTTAAAGGTAAGAAACAGGAAAAAAATATTCAGCAACAGTGGAATAGTCAAGTATGCTGAATATTTACAATGGAATATTACACACCTACTGAAGATAATGTTTACAAAATTATAAACGGGGACAAATGTTTATGAGGTCACTCCCATCTATCTCTGGGAAGTAGAAAACTGTAAAAACGGTCTCTTCTTCACTTGCAATACGAAAATTGCAATCTGGATTACTGTAGAATCATAACTTTCAAGGTTCACTGATTCCAAAGATGGAGAAGTGTTTC
>NW_027766284.1:0-296 GCF_054177405.1 Leptonychotes weddellii
GTCATCAGAAAAATGAAACAATTCTAAACATATATTCACCTAATAATTCAACACCCAAATACATGTAAGCAAAACTGACAGAAACTGAGAGAGAAATAGACCATATGACAATAATAGTTAAACTTCAATATATCACTTTCAATAATGGACAGAACAACTATGCAGAGATCAATAAGGATAAAGAAGACTTGAACCATACTATAAAACAACAGTGTAAGTCTGACATTTATAGAACATTCCAACCATGAGCAGAATATACATTCATTTCAAATGCACATGGAGCTTTCTTGAGGATA
>NW_027766285.1:0-296 GCF_054177405.1 Leptonychotes weddellii
CCCCTCCCCCTGGGGGGGTCCCTCCTGGGTGGTGAAGAGGAAGCTGCGGGGTGGGGGAGCCGACCCGGAGGGGAGGACGAGCCCTGGGCTGTCACAAGGTGTCCTGGTCTCCCGGTCTGTGCAGCGCCAGGGTGGACCCGCTCGGAGCCCAGAGTCAGCAGAGGGGTGCAGATAACAGTCAGGAGAGTCCATCTCCCCAACAAATGAGCAAGAGTGTCCGCGCGGCCGTGGCTGCTCCACAGTCGCGGTCCTGGAACACTCCAGAACAGCATTCCACCCGCATGCCAGCCCAGCGC
>NW_027766286.1:0-296 GCF_054177405.1 Leptonychotes weddellii
TTAAGGAATCTCTACACCCAACGTGGGGCTTGAACTCATGACCCCGAGATCCAGAGTCGCACGCTCTTCTGACAGAGCCAGCCAGGTACCCCCAGAGTTTTTTTTTTCACTAGTACTAAAATTAGATAAACATTCCACACAGAATGAGAGTTCTAAACAGCCCCTTAAATTACCTACACTAGGCTGCCGTGAAAACAGGGCATGGGGCCCTGTAGGATCCACTCTGAGGACCAAGCATGTCCAGTGCATTGGACCAACCGTACATGGATATCATATTGAAAATGTATTTAAATTAA
>NW_027766287.1:0-296 GCF_054177405.1 Leptonychotes weddellii
CTGGAAATTTAATATGGATAACATTTTGGCTAGAATAATTCAGATTTTTTCTTCCAAATAATTAAAATTTCTACTTCTTTTAAACCAGTTGGAAAACATCACACACACACACACACACACACACACAGTCCAGTTATAGACACTGTATTGCTGCTATCTTCAGTAAGACATTTTCATTAGCATTTTGAGTAGAATTTAGAAGTTTTTTTTTAACCAAGTTTTTCTTTCTTCCTTCCTTTTTTTTTTCTTAAATTCAAACCAAGGATGATGTTCTAAGGAAGTAATATAATAGAAAA
>NW_027766288.1:0-296 GCF_054177405.1 Leptonychotes weddellii
ATCCTGATCTATAACTGCAAAATGTTTTATAAGGTGCAATATAAAATAAATACTGATTTGCTAAAAGGAAAAGTATCAAGACTCACTATCAGGACTTGGAACAGGGTGGAGATATATCATACTACACTATGAAAAATGCTGGAAGTCAGAGAAATGACTAAGGTATATATCATACCACACTATGAAAAATGCTGGAAGTTAGAGAAATGACTAAGGTAGGTTCCACATGGGAAGTTTCCAAAGTTAAAAAAGCTAGATTTTTGGGCGCCTGGGTGGCTCAGTTGGTTAAGCGACTG
>NW_027766289.1:0-296 GCF_054177405.1 Leptonychotes weddellii
GACAAGCACTGCAAAGCTAAGCCTTGTGTGAGGAGCTCCTGTTTTTCCTTTACGGCCACACCATTTGGCATCTGTTACCGTGGAAAACATCTAGAAAGTTTCAATAACTGTCCACAATCACATCCGGTGGGCACCAGACATTGTCTGCTAAATGCGGCCAAAGGTATTCCGTGATATTACTAGGCCACTGGCCTTTATGTATTTGGTCAGAGAATCTCTGAACCAGACACTGTGAGGTTTTATAACCAATGTCCCAAGTGGCTCACGTGCCATCAGCCTGGGAAAGGCAGAAGGAC
>NW_027766290.1:0-296 GCF_054177405.1 Leptonychotes weddellii
CATCTTACAGACTCTTGTCAGCCCGGCGGGGGTGGGGGGGGTTGGACTTTGCCAACCACGTGCTGGGCTCCGCTGCATGGTCTTAGAAACAGGGGCAATTCGGTCCCCTCTGTGTATTTAAGAAGTCACCCTGGCCGCGGGGGTGTTTGGAGGGAGGAGCCCGCAGAGGGGCTGAGAGGGGCACCAGAGAGGTGGGGGGCAGCGGGGTGTGGCCGGTGGGTCCAGTGTCACGGCACCCCGATCTGAGTGTAGACTAGCCTGTCCTCTGGTGTGCAGTAATCCCCCCAGGTCCCCAG
>NW_027766291.1:0-296 GCF_054177405.1 Leptonychotes weddellii
AGCCTGCTTCTCCCTCTCCCACTCCCCCTGCTTGTGTTCCCTCTCTCGCTGTGTCGCTCTGTCAAATAAATAAAATCTTTTTTTTTTTTTTAAAGTCCCAGGGCGCCTGGGTGGCTCAGTTGGTTAAGCGACTGCCTTCGGCTCAGGTCATGATCCTGGAGTCCCGGGATCGAGTCCCGCATCGGGCTCCCTGCTCGGCAGGGAGTCTGCTTCTCCCTCTGACCCTCCTCCCTCTCATGCTCTCTGTCTCTCATTCTCTCTCTCTCAAATAAATAAATAAAATCTTAAAAAAAAAA
>NW_027766292.1:0-296 GCF_054177405.1 Leptonychotes weddellii
AGGCAGTTGCTTAACCAACTGAGCCACCCAGGCGCCCAAATAAATAAAATCTTTAAAAAAAAAAAAGTTCCAAGGTAGTTAAAGAAAACTAAGTCCACCAAAGGAAATAAAAAATACGTCTGGCACATTTGACTTTCAGACCATGTAACTATTTTATCTTATTAAATTATTAAACTAAGTTTTTAAACTTATTAAAACTAAATTAGAAAAAAATTTATACACATCAAAAGTGAAAGGAAATAAATGAACCTGTGTATCCAGTTAACGGGGTAATCACATCACAATCACACAGGAAG
>NW_027766293.1:0-3948 GCF_054177405.1 Leptonychotes weddellii
TAGCCACTGGAGCGAAGTCCCTCAGTGGAGCTGACTTCTAAGTTCCGATTTTGTGCTCCACTGCTCTATCACTTGCCTGAAGTGGCTGCCGGAGGCTCCCTCCCTCTGCTGTCTATCCTCCTGAATATCGCCTCGGATTCACTTCTCCGCACATCCCACCTTCCAGAAAGTGGTCGCTTTTCTGTTCAGAGAGTTGCTGCTATTCTTTTCTTCCATCTCCTTTTTAGTTTGTAGGTGTTCAGATTGGTTTGATCCCTATCCAGCTGAATTCCTGGGACCAGATGAAATCTAGGTCTCCTACTCCTCCGCCATCTTGCTCCCTCCCTTTGCTGATAGGTTCTTAATTGCTGGAAAAATAGAGGACGGATGGCAACGTTGGTGGAATATAAGAATACTTAACTTTAGGTTATAAAATCCTGAGTGATCCAAATACTGGTCATCTCCCTGCTCTCATTATCAAGAAGTTTTTGGTTTCTAAACATACAAGTTAATGTATTACAGTATTTTGAACACAATAAATAGTGATCATCTGGAGAAAGATTATGTTTCTTTCTTAGATTTGATTCTTTTGATACTCCCTTTTGTGACTTCTCTTAATAAATCATTATTATAATTATTCTTTTTAAGACTTCATATATTTTCTTGTCAAAACAACAGAAAAATAATTGTGAGTTCTAGACAAAGAAAACTGTAGTATAATTTCTATCTTGTAGCATCTGGGAATGTGCCTCTGTGCATGTGTGTGTGTGTATGTGTGTGTGTTATAAGGGAGAAGGAGAGGGACACAAAGAGGGAGAGGAAGAAGGAGAGATAGAGAGGAAAGGGGGGAGAGAGAGAGAGAGAGAATAGAAAATTTTTTTATAGACGGACTAAAAATTCCCTTGCATGATGGAACTCAGCAGAAACATCAGATAAAAAAAACAGGACAATGTATTTATTCCAAAAAT
The DNA here is from genome assembly GCF_054177405.1 of Leptonychotes weddellii. Lineage (NCBI taxonomy): Eukaryota > Metazoa > Chordata > Mammalia > Carnivora > Phocidae > Leptonychotes > Leptonychotes weddellii. Next base: position 948 of record NW_027766293.1, read on the forward strand.
ATTTATTGTACATATTCCTAATATGTACAAGGAACTGTACTGGGTATTGGACATAAAACAGTATATAAAACAGACCTAAGAAAACCTGCCATTATGGAAACTTACATTCTGGTGGATGGCACCTGACTTTCCACCCCACTACAACAATGAATAGGTATATATCCTTTATCAGAAGTTTTCAACACATTACTGTGAGACCCAAGGGAGTTGAAGGTTTTTTGCTTTCTTGGGTCAAACACAACCTGGCTGGGTACTTCGTCTTTACAGTTGACTTAAATGACACAAGAAGTGACTTTCAGGTTTATAGTGATAATAAAACTTGAGCAGAAGTGGCTGATGGTATTATTTACTATAGAAAAGGAAGTATATCTGTAGAGTAGTGAGATTGGATCTATCAAAGTAGCATGCAAGTAACTCGAAAGCAGCCACAAAATATGATTGAATCCTTCCCTCAGTAACAATAACATTGTCTTCTGTTCTATTGAACTTTTCCATTTCATTTTCTGAGGAAACAAAGTATTCTCTCTCTTTCACTGGCAGACAAACTCTCAAACACACATGGGCATTGTCTCTCTGTCCCTGTGTCTCAGTTTCTGTCTTTGTTTCTCTCTCTCTCAGACACACACACACACACACACACACACACATGCTGCTTCAAACCAGCTGCTTCCAGGATTTATCTCAAAGCTGCTACCTAGAAACAAAACCCATTTACTCCCTCTTATCAATCACCTTCAACTTCTCTTTGAAATAAAATCAGAAGTTCACCAGAGTCATTTTCCTGGTTGCTGAAAATTCCATCCCTGCATTTTCACACCAGGTTTCTCAGGCTGCCAGCTTTCCTCCTGGAGTAACACGGGGATGGTCTTCCTCCTTTTATCTTTGCTCATGCAGTGAAGGAAGCACATTAGGCAATGTGGAAGCATATTACATCCACACGTGTCTCCTCAGCATCATTTATAGATACTGTGTCAACGCTCAAGATCCTCAATGATAACAAAGAGGGTAATTAGTTTATAATTAGCAGTTAATCACAAATCTATAAAATTTCAGCATATTGACAAAGTCTTTTCTTTAAGTGACATTTCTATGCATAGTTAATTAATTGCTGGTTCAAATTGGGTCACTAGAAATGTATTTTTCTGATCTCTAGTAATTTCTCATCTAGACACACTTTAAAAAAATTCAGATAACATTTCTAGGTGCCCCTGTGTGGTTGAGATATACTGCAGTGGGAGAAAAGGCAAACCATATAGGACATGGTTAATACAGTTGCTAACAAATGACCATGGTGTTACTGATGCACCACTGGAGTCTATTTTGTGAGTGACAGGACATACTCACCCTTTCTCAGAAGACATTTCCCCTCACCCCCAACTCCTTAGGAAAGTCATTGAACCAGAAACAGCTCACTGAACAAATATGAATTGCAATATGTAGCACACAAGATTAATAATGAGAAAAAAACACTAGCAGGAAGCAACTCAGACTCTTTTTTACTCTGTATATTCATAGAAATAAATATTAACCATAATATAAGTACCTGTGAGACTGTACTAAGGCTTGACACATGGAAATCCAATGGAATTTTAATAGAAAAGAATGTGAGGATTGCTATGGAATTAAATTGGTATTATATTCACTAATACCAAATGCATTAGTTACACTTAATACTGTTGCCATTAGTGGCTAAACAGGAGTGCTCACACCTCCAATAATCTGCTGAACAGATTTCATAGAGACTTTCTATCAAGTAGTAATAAAAAATGAAATGCTTCCTGAGGCTTTCCAACTTGGGAGAAAGATATGTTGGGATTGTGAATTAAGCTTGAAGCAATGTTCATTTCCTGCATTATGTTCAAGCTCAAATAACACAGCCACGGGCAAATATTTCAGAGGATCTTATGCCATAGCCTGAGTAGTCCATGAAAAAGAGCTGTCCATATGGTTCAACTCTCTTAAATCCCTGATTCAGACCTGACTCCACCCACCTGTAAGCTTTCTGCCCTCCATATTATCAATGAGAAACCATCTGGACTACTATATTATGGATCTCATGCTGTTGAACAGAGGGGTTCAGTGCTAATCTGTGATCCACCCCTGGGCTGATGCTTTATGATTATACAGTAGTGCTGGTGCTAATGTTCTATAGTATTAACCCTACATGTACAACCTCCATGGGGTGTCCCCATGGGAAAGCTAAGCTCTTTTTCTGACTCTTACATGGCCCAAGAACCTGGAATTTCTGATATTTTATGATACTGGTATTTGTTCATTTTAAGTATGAGGAAGCTGAGGCTCAGAAAGATTTAGTAATCTAAATAGCAAGTAAATGGCAAAGTTGGGCATCAAATCCAAGCTGACCTCAATATCCACATGCTAACTTTATGTTTCCTCCCATATTCCCGAAACTGTGGCCTGGACCACTGGTTCCCAGGCCTTACTGCACATAAGAAACACCAGCAGGCTTATTAAAAATACAGATTCCTGAATCAGATTCTTTCTGATATTTTGATTTAGTAGATCTAGTGTAGAGCCCTGGAATCTAAGATCCTCCAAGTGATGCTGATGGATACCTAGGTGAAGGAACTGCTGATGTTGATCAATGTACCACATTGGAAACTCAAATATATATTCACTCATTGTTTCTTTCAACAAATATTTCTTGAATTCTGACTATATACCATATATACCATATATGCCAGGTACTGTTCTAGATGCTTGGAATAGAGCAAGAAATAAAACAGATAAAATCTCTGCTCTTATGAAACTCACACTCTAATTGGAGGAGCCAGACTATGAATATATATATATATATATATTCATACACATAAACATTCATAGAATGTGTATATACACATTCTATGAAGCAGTGATAAGTGCTATATAGAATAACAAAACATGAGATCTACAGGAGATATTAACAGCATGGCTGTAGTTAGGTGAGAATGATTAGGGGGAAAAGATAGAAGATGAATCTGGAGAGGGGCAGGAATCTCCT
>NW_027766294.1:0-296 GCF_054177405.1 Leptonychotes weddellii
CTGATGGCTGAGTAATATTCCATTGTATATATGGGCCACATCTTCTTTATCCATTCATCTGTTGAAGGGCATCTCAGCTCTTTCCACAGTTTGGCTATTGCGGACATTGCTTCTCTGAACATTGGGGTGAGAATGCCATTTTTAAAATGTGTAATAAATAAATGATTTAGAATTGTGTGAGGTGTTTTGAGAAAAAAAAAAGGTCAATATTTATTTGAGCTCTAATATGTGTTTTGCACATAATTCTCTAAAAATTTTTCTAGTTAAGAAAGAATTTTTATTATATTCTAAGGAAA
>NW_027766295.1:0-296 GCF_054177405.1 Leptonychotes weddellii
CTTAAGGGGAGCTGCTGTTTACTCCGTGACATCTCCCATTTCCCAGGATGCTCCCAGAAGCACCAGAAAGGGTACATCTCCTCCTCTGGGGCTCAGCGGACAACCCCCCTGGAGGTGGCGGGAAGTGGATTCCCAACTTGGCCTGACCTTGCTATCCAAATGGAAGCAGATGCGCTACTCATTCATTCAAATATTTATGAAGCACTTGCCATGTGCCAAGTAGACAATGAAGACCCAACAGGGAGTAAAACAGGTGAGTCCCTGCCTGCGTGGAGCTGGCATTGCAGAGAGGGCTC
>NW_027766296.1:0-296 GCF_054177405.1 Leptonychotes weddellii
AACCCCATTCAAATATTACTCCCTCTGTGAAGTCCACATAAATCTCTAATATCAGAGCTTAGATAAGAGTTCAGTGACTGTGCTTTTCACGTCCCTGTAGTTATACGTGTGCAGGTGTATATTCGCTCCGACACTGGGCGCTCCCAGGGCAGGTTCACTGTAATATTCCTGTTGTCTCCCAGCACTTACCGTGGTGCCCAGAACACAGCAGACACTGTAAGTGTTAATGCTCATGTAAAATGTAAAACCTAAAACGCAAACTAATTATAGAATCATAATAAACTCACAACAAGTAT
>NW_027766297.1:0-296 GCF_054177405.1 Leptonychotes weddellii
AATTCATTTGAAGATGAGCAGACAAGGGGAGATGTTAGCTTACAGATGGCTTAGCTTAGGGTTGGTTTAGGGACAACAAATGGTGCGTTTCCTGCAGGCCCCGGGGCAGTCATTGCTGGGTCAGACGGAGCTTTGTCATGTGTTCGGCCCAATTCTCCATAAGGCTGCAGGCAGCACTGGCATCCTGGTTTTTAGCCATCGGTTGGAGATAAAATAGTGTGGTCAGCTCTGCTTTTCCGGATTGGACGAATGCCACCTTTTGGAACAATAATTCGTTCTTTAAGTCTCTCTAGTCC
>NW_027766298.1:0-296 GCF_054177405.1 Leptonychotes weddellii
CCTCAGAGCAGGGAGCCCGATGCGGGACTCGATCCCAGGACCCCGGGATCATGACCTGAGCCGAAGGCAGTCGCTTAACCAACTGAGCCACCCAGGTGCCCTAAGATAGCTATTCTTTACCATGTTAAGAAAATAGTCTTTCAGTATTAGATTTTTAGATTTTAACAGGAATACATATTGTAATTTATTAAATACATTTTCAGCAGTTATTTACAGATCAGAAATTTTCTTTTTTGATCTCATATGTTAAAGGAACTCATAATTGTGAATTATACTTGCATATTTTATATAAACAC
>NW_027766299.1:0-296 GCF_054177405.1 Leptonychotes weddellii
CAAAGCTATAGACCCATGAAACGGAACAGCTGAAAAGCAAACCCCTGTGTAAGGCTAGTATCTGGAAGAGTAGAGATGAGAAGATCACCCAGAATGCAGCACAGGTATATGAAAGGATAAAAAATATGAACAGGAGATTAAGAAACATGATGGTTAGAATTAAAAGGATAATATAGATCTAATAGGAGTCCAAAAGAGAAAATGGAGAGACTAGGGAAATTTACTTTTATTCAAAGATAAATAATAGCTAAAATATTTTCAGAATAAAAATTCCATATGTGAACACTTGTTTGAAG
>NW_027766300.1:0-296 GCF_054177405.1 Leptonychotes weddellii
ATCATTCATCATATGGATGATATTTTACTAGCATCACAAACTGAAACTGAATTACAACATGTGTATCAGACCACTTCTCAACACTTGACTTCCGCCGGTCTCATAATAGGCCCAGAGAAAATCCAAACAACTACTCCGGCTTCTTATCTAAGCACTGTGGTAGATGGAACCACAGTGAAACCTCAAACAATGCAAATTCATAGGGATACCCTCCTTACACTTAACGATTTTCAGAAACTCCTAGAAGACATTAACTGGATTCGCCCTCTCCTAGGGATTCGAACTTATAAATTACA
>NW_027766301.1:0-296 GCF_054177405.1 Leptonychotes weddellii
CAAAAGTTAACTTACTTTCTGGAAGAAACTTAAAATCTTGCATTTGATTTGTATTGTGTTCATATTGTGTTGGTTATAGAGATACTCATGTCTTTGTTTTTTTTTTTCTTGAGGAAAAAAAGGAACAGAAGAGATTCTCTTACAGCTATTGCTTTCAAAGTTACTGCTTTCTTGAAAGTTATTTTATTTTCCTTTTTCTATTACTTAGTTATTGATGGGTATGATAGTCTGAATAATGGACTCCCAAAGAAGGCCACATTCTAACCCCCGAAACCTGTATTTTATCTTCAAGGCGG
>NW_027766302.1:0-296 GCF_054177405.1 Leptonychotes weddellii
CTGGGTGGCTCAGTTGGTTAAGCGACTGCCTTCGGCTCAGGTCATGATCCCGGGGTCCTGGGATCGAGTCCCGCATCGGGCTCCCTGCTCTGCGGGGAGCCTGCTTCTCCCTCTCCCACTCCCCCTGCTTGTGTTCCCTCTCTCGCTGTGTCTCTCTCTGTCAAATAAATAAATAAAATCTTTAAAAAAAAAAAAAAAAAAGACGAGGGAGCAGTATGAACAAAACCACGGAAGCAGAAAGGCTTAAATTGTGTTTGAGAATGATAAAGTTAATTTGTATATGGGGACCAACAAAA
>NW_027766303.1:0-296 GCF_054177405.1 Leptonychotes weddellii
TGGAGCCTGCTTAAGATTCTCTCTCTCCCTCTCCCTCTGCCTCCCACCTCTCTCGCATGCTCTCTCTCTCAAAAACAAACCAACAACAACAACAACAAAAAAACAAACAAACCTTCCTTCAGATAATAGTTTTCTGGCCCTGAGTCATGGGCTGTCATGAATAAGTTCTGTGCATGATACTAGTACCAAGTTCACTAAGTCTTCCAATCACAAGGAAACAAGAAAATCAGGAGTTGTAGGTTGCTAACATCTCTATTCTATAAGCAAGCAACCCATTTTTAGTAACATATAGGACA
>NW_027766304.1:0-3947 GCF_054177405.1 Leptonychotes weddellii
ATTAGTAAGATGTAAGAATTAGAATTCAGAGTGATGGTTATAAAGATACTAGTTGGGCTTGAAAAAAGCATTGAAGATACTAGAGAATCCCTTTCTGGAGAAATAAAGAACTAAAATCTAACCAAGTCGAAATCAAAAAGGCTATTAATGAGGTACAATAAAAAATGGAGGCTCTAACTGTTAGGATAAATGAGGCAGAAGAGGGAGTTAGTGATATAGAAGACCAAATGATGGAGAATAAAGAAGCTGAGAAAAAGAGATAAACAACTACTGGATCACGAGGGCAGAATTCGAGAAATAAGTGGTACCATAAAGTGAAACAACATGAGAATAATTGGGATCCCAGAAGAAGAAGAAAGAGAGAGAGGGGCAGAAGGTATATTGGAGCAAATTATAGCAGAGAACTTCCCTCATTAGGGGAAGGAAACAAGCATCAAAATCCAGGAGGCACAGAGAATCCCCCTCAAAATCAATAAAAATAGGTCAACACCCCGACATCTAATAGTAAAATTCCCAAGTCTCATAGACAAAGAGAAAATCCTGAAAGCAGCTTGGGACAAGAGATATGTAACCTACAATGTAGAAACATTAGATTGGCACAGACCTATCCACAGAGACCTGGCAGGCCAGAAAGGACTGGCAGGATATATTCAGAGCACTAAATGAGAAAAATATGAGCCAAGAATACTATATCCAGCTAGGCTGTCATTGGAAATAGAAGGAGAGATAAAAAGCTTCCAGGACAAACAAAAACTGAAAGAATTTGTGAACACGAAACCAGCCCTACAAGAAATATTAAAAGGGGTCCTCTAAGCAAAGAGAGAGCCTAAAAGTAACATAGACCAGAAAGGAACAGAGACAATATACAGTAGCAGTCACCTTACAGGCAATACAATGGCACTAAATTCCTATCTTTCAGTAGTTACCCTGAATGTAAATGGGCTAAATGCCCCAATCAAAAGACACAGGGTATCAGATTGGATTAAAAAAACAAAATCAAGTAGACCCCGTGCTGAGCTTGAAGCCCCATATGGGGCTCAATCTCATTACCCCGAGATCATGACCTGAACTGAAATCAAGAGTTGGATGATCAACTGACTGAGCCACCCAGGCGCCCATTTATTGCCTTTTTTTCTTAGCTGATATACAAATGGTTTCATGAAAGTGTTAGTTTTGCAGTTTCACATAGGAATGAAGGTAGGTTTGTTATGATTGGCAAATTAGTTTTCTTTTTTAAGTTAGAGGAGATTGAGATTTTTTTTTTTATTAAATTCTTATAAAAAATAAACAGGTTTTAAAAAAATTTACTATATTCACCACAATTACAGTTTAATGTGATGTTTTAGAAAAGAAGAGTATATTTCTTTAGTTGTTATTATTTGAACTAGAAAAAATACATTTTTAGTCCTTTCACTTTCATGGGTAGGATCATTGTGAGCACTGCCTAAATCCTGGGGATCTAGAAGATTGGATAGGGATGTAGAAAACAGGAGGTTGGGGTGTGCCAAAGGGGATCTCACTTAGAAATTTTCTCGGGGTTTATAGAATATTCCTCATCTTGGGTTTGTGCAATATCTTTTCATGCTTACGTTCAGTTATAGATTTTTGGAGGGATTCTACAGAAATTATGCCGTACCCTTTCAGTGGGTCAGAGAAGGCACATGATAGTGGTTTACTTTTGTTGCTAGTGATGCCAACATTAATCACCTGGTTAAGGTGGTATCTCCTGAGTTTCCGCACTGTAAAGTAACTATTGACTTTGTAATTAATAAGTAATTTGGGGTAAGGTAGTTTGAGACTATGTAAATGTCCTGTTTCTCTTGAAACAGTCTACTCACTACTTTCAGCTTTTGTTGATAATTCTTAGCTGAATAAGTTACTACTCTGGTAGTTGCAAAATGGTGATTTGCTAACCCCAGTGTTCCTTCTTTATTTATTAGCTGACATTCTAATGAAAGAGAGAGCTTTCCCTTTTTCCTTTTGTAGTTATATATGTAAGTTTATATTTAATTTGTATGGAGTCATGGTTTCTTATTTTATGAGTTCCAACTTATCTATTTTGATGCTTAATTGTTTTAGATCAGTGGGAGACCTGTTAAGCTGGCTCCTGTTTCCTTTAGACATACTCTTTGAGGACACCCTTACTCAGGGGGATGTTTGAAGCTATATAGGAGTTCATCCATGTTTTATTCTTTTAGATTTACTTTACGTTTACATATTTTTTATATTTTATTTTTTATACTTTGTTATTTAAAAATTTTATTTTAGTTTTCTACATTTGTATCTCTGATCCATTTGTAGTTTATTCTTATATGTAGTGTGAAGTATGGATCTAATTTTATTTTTTTCCATATGGATAACAAGTTGCTCCGGCATCACTTACTGTAAAGTCTACCTTTGCCCCAATTTTTTGAGATGTCACTGTATTGTAAATTAAATTTCCATATGTACTTACATTCTATTTCACTGAGCTGTTCATCTAATTCATGTGTGAAGGCTACACTGTTTTAATTCTACAGGCATTATAGTATATTAAAATATCTGCTTGGACCAGTACTTCCTCGGTAGCTTTTCTTTGTCAGTCTTCCTAAGATACTTTTTTAAAAAAGATTTTATTTATTTACTTGAGAGAGAGAGAGATAGCAAGAGAGAGCATAAGCAGGAGAGAAGGAGAAGCAGGCTCCCTGCTGAGCAAGGAGCCCAATGCAGAGATGCAGGACTCAATCCCAGGACCCTGGGATCATGACCTGAGCCGAAGGCAGACGCTTAACCGATTGAGCCACCCAGGCACCCCTTCCTAGATATTTTTAAGGAGCAGTTACTTTGAATCAAAAACTACCAAATAGAGGGAGAAATTAAATTTATCTTTTTAAATTTAGCTCTGTACTAGCTAAAATTTTCATAAAGAAGCTTACTGTTACATTAACTTTTTTGATAAAAAATATATATCAACATTATTTACTACAAAAGTAATAACAAACCTAAAAATGTCTTATGGTTGCTATGTATGATTCATATTATTTTATGAAATTTCATTTTCCCATTTTCCATGGATTATTCAGAACACAAAATAATCTGAGATTTATTAAACTTGCTTCTATTCAAGGAAGGAAAGAAAATACAATAATGAATCACATATCTGTATATAACCTGATTTTTCATGTAAGTACATAAAAAATTGACCAGTACAGTTTTTTTTTTTTTTTTTTAAGATTTTACTTATTTATTTGACAGAGAGAGACACAGCGAGAGAGGGAACACAAGCAGGGGGTGTGGGAGAGGGAGAAGCAGGCTTCCCGCAGAGCAGGGAGCCCGATGTGGGGCTCGATTCCAGGACCCTGGCATCATGACCTGAGCCGAAGGCAGACGCTTAACGACTGAGCCACCCAGGCGCCCCTGGCCAGTACAATTTTAAAGCTTCCTTCATGCTTGTTGCAAAATAATAGAACTGTGAGACCAGAAAATTAGAACTTTTGAATATCTAAATAATGATGACAAAAGAAGAATGTCAATTTCATAATTTTTTTTAAATTTTTTTATTTTATGTTAATCCCCATACATTACATTATTAATTTTAGATGTAGTGTTCCATGATTCATTGTTTGTGCATAACACCCAGTGATCCATGCAGAATGTGCCCTCCTCAATACCCATCACCAGGCTAACCCATCCTCCCACCCCCCTCCGCTCTAGAACCCTCAGTTTGTTTTTCAGAGTCCATTGTCTCTCATGGTTCGTCTACCCCTCCGATTTCCCCCCCTTCATTCTTCCCCTCCTGCTACCTTCTTCTTCTTCTTTTTTTTTTTTTTTCTTAACATATATTGCATTATTTGTTTCAGAGGTACAGATCTGAGATTCAACAGTCTTGCACAATTCACAGTGCTTACCAGAGCACATACCCTCCCCAGTGTCTATTACCCAGTCACCCCCTCCCTCCCACCTCACCC
>NW_027766305.1:0-296 GCF_054177405.1 Leptonychotes weddellii
GCCCCAATGTGAAGACAAATTTAAATTTTTTCAGGAATAATATATTCATAGAATCCAAAAATTAGAACAAAAGCATAAAAGTCATCTAATTCAACAAGAATCTGGGGCGCCTGGGTGGCTCAGTGGTTAAGCGTCTGCCTTCAGCTCAGGTCATAATCCCAGAGTCCTGGGATTGAGCCCCGCATCGGGCTCTCCGCTCAGCGGAAAGCCTGCTTCTCCCTCTCCCACTCCTCCTGCTTGCGTTCCCTCTCTCGCTGTGTCTCTCTCTGTCAAATAAATAAATAAAATCTTAAAAA
>NW_027766306.1:0-296 GCF_054177405.1 Leptonychotes weddellii
ACTGGGTGTTATACGAAAAAAATGAATCATGGAACACTACATCAAAAACTAATGATGTATTGTATGGTGAGTAACGTAACATAATAAAATAAAATTAAAAAAAAAAAGAAAGTATACTGATGACAGACTTGCTTAGTTTTCCTTAATCTAAGAATAAGTTTATTTCTCTTTTATTTCTGAAGGATATTTTCAATGAATATAGGATACAGATTGAAAATTATGTTTTCCAGTACTCTAACTATATTTTTTTACTGTATTTTGATCTTCATGGCTTCTGATGAAAAATATCCATCAAT
>NW_027766307.1:0-296 GCF_054177405.1 Leptonychotes weddellii
CCTTGAAGACTGAGGATGATAAACACGGTGAAAATGCTATCCAGCTGGCCAAATGGCACAGACTTGCCATAATATTTGACCAGTAGAATGGGTTCTTCAGTTGTCATGGAGCTCAAGAGGAGTTCCCCAGGTAGGCATGGTTTTATTCCAATAGGATTTTACCTACTGAAGAAGGATAGTAGCTTGTCTACATGGAAAGCCTCTGGCCCAGTGCAAAAACATACAAATCATTACCAGGACATATTTGATTCCATGACGTGGGGGTAGCTGATAAGGTCCATTTGCCAAAATTTAAA
>NW_027766308.1:0-296 GCF_054177405.1 Leptonychotes weddellii
GTGAAATTTCATTACTCTCTATCAGCATTCTCAAAGATTTGTATGCTTAAGGTCCTCCTAGGGTGCTTGTTAAAAAAAAAAAAATCTTATTCCTAGATGTTATCTCCGAAGATACTGACTCTGAAGATCTCAGGTAGGGTCTAGCAACCTCCATTTTAAACCAGAACCCCTGTTGGTTCCATTGTCAGAGATCTGCATATCATCTTTTGAGAAACATCGTTATAAAGTGATGGGCAACATACATAAATCAATCCATCCAAGTATTCTTTCAAAACCTGCAATAAAATGGATGAACA
>NW_027766309.1:0-296 GCF_054177405.1 Leptonychotes weddellii
CTTCACCTCACCAAGGATTTTTCTGGGTCTCCTAGCATGCTGGCTATTGTACAAGAACTTCCATGTCAACTAATCTAACTCTCAACGATGATTTCTGATTTTTTTTTATTGTGATAACATTAATTTTAGAAATTAAGTCACCAAAGTGGACATCTTTATGATTTTGAATCTTCCTATTCAAGGGTGGTTTTCCATTTCTTCCACCTACTTTTATTTTCAGAGACTTGTAAAGTTTTTCTTCTATGGATTTCTTTTTGCACATCTCTTTTTTGAGGTTATTCTTTTTTTTTTTTAAA
>NW_027766310.1:0-296 GCF_054177405.1 Leptonychotes weddellii
AAACTAATGATGTAATGTATGGGGATTAACATAAGAATAAAAAAAAAAAAAGAAGGCAACAAACTTCCTGATTTCAATCTATAATACAAATCTATAGTAATTTAAACAGTACAGTACTGGCATAGAAATAGACATATAGATCAATAGAACAGAATCAAGAGCTTAATAATAAACCCCGGCTTGCATATTAATATTTGACAAGGGAGCCAAGAATACTCAATGGGGAAAGGATAGTTTTTTTTAACAAATTATGTTGGGAAAACTGCATAACCACAGGCAGAAAAATTAAATTGAAC
>NW_027766311.1:0-296 GCF_054177405.1 Leptonychotes weddellii
CCCGCCGTCTATCCTCCGGAATATCGCCTCGGATTCACTTCTCCGCATGTCCTACCTTCCAGAAAGTGGTCGCTTTTCTGTTCAGAGTTGCTGCTATTCTTTTCTTCGATCTCCTGTTGAGTTTGTAGGTGTTCCGAATGGTTTGACCCTATCTAGCTGAATTCCTGGGACCAGACAAAATCCAGGTCTCCTACTCCTCCGCCATCTTGCTCCCCTCCTGCTTTCTGTCTTGTAAAGGTAAAGCTACTCTTCCTTCTGAACACTTGAAGTCATATATCTGGATAGAGCAGTTTGAA
>NW_027766312.1:0-296 GCF_054177405.1 Leptonychotes weddellii
AAGTTGCTTTTAAAAAGATGTGCATGGGGTGCCTGGGTGGCTCAGTCAGTTAAGTGTCCTACTCTCGATTACCACTCAGGTCATGATCTCAGGGTGGTGAGATGGAGCTTGAGCTCAGCGGGGAGTCTGCTTGAGACTCTCCCTCTCCCCCTATCCCTCCCTGCTGTGCTCGCTCTCTCATTCTCTCTCTCTCTCTCTCCAAAATAAATAAATAAATCTTTAAAAAGTAAAATAAAAAGATGTGTCTGAAAGAAGTGGAGTGGACAGATGAGGAGGTGGGAAGAAGGTAAGGCTGG
>NW_027766313.1:0-296 GCF_054177405.1 Leptonychotes weddellii
GTCATCAGAAAAATGAAACAATTCTAAACATATATTCACCTAATAATTCAACACCCAAATACATGTAAGCAAAACTGACAGAAACTGAGAGAGAAACAGACCATATGACAATAATAGTTAAACTTCAATATATCACTTTCAATAATGGACAGAACAACTATGCAGAGATCAATAAGGATAAAGAAGACTTGAACCATACTATAAAACAACAGTGTAAGTCTGACATTTATAGAACATTCCAACCATGAGCAGAATATACATTCATTTCAAATGCACATGGAGCTTTCTTGAGGATA
>NW_027766314.1:0-3947 GCF_054177405.1 Leptonychotes weddellii
GTGCTCCATGCAGAATGTGCCCTCCTCAATACCCACCACCAGGCTAACCCATCCTCCCACCCCCCTCCCCTCTAGAACCCTGTTTGTTTTTCAGAGTCCATCGTCTCTCATGGTTCGTCTACCCCTCCGATTTCCCCCGCTTCATTCTTCCCCTCCCGCTACCTTCTTCTTCTTCTTTTTTTTTTTCTTAACATATATTTCTTAAGCCCATTTTTAAATTGCATTGTTAGTTCTTATCATTGACTTGTAAGTGTCCTTTATGTGTTCTGAATACAACTCCTTTGATGAGTGTATATATATTACAAAGGTTTTCCCCCAGTTTGGTGGTATCATTAGAAGAGCACAAGTTTTTAATTTAGATGCAGTCCTGTTTTTCTATGTTTTCCTACAGAGTTTGGTTCTTATGCTCTCTTTGCTTATCATAGGTCAGAAAGATGTTTTCTTCTAGAAGATTTTTAATTTTTGCTTTTACATTTATGTCTATGATCTTTCTTGGTTTGTTATTTGTGTACTGACTGAGGAAAGAGCTGGTATTCATTTATTTTCCATTTGGATAGCCAATTGTTCTAACACCATTTTTGATAAGGCTATCCAATCCCCGTTTAATTGCCTTGTCACCTTTGATAAAAATCAATTGACAAATATGTGTGGACCTATTCCTGGTGTCTGTTTTGCTCCATTGATCTACATGTCTCTCCTCATGCCAACACAACACTATCTCAGTCACTGCAACTCTCATGGTAAGTCCTGAAATAAGGCAATGCAGGGCCGCCAACTTTGCTCTGCTTTCACAAAACTGTTTTTGGTATAATCTTCATTTTAATTCTAGTTGCCAATGCATTTAGTATTACATTAAACTCATATATATTAGCCTTTAATTTGATGTTTTTATGGGATTAAGTCAGTGGATATGCAGATGCATAGGTAGAAACACAGCAGCCTCTTTTGGTCCTGCATAATTATTATCCTTTTAAATTTACTTTGTTAAACATAGCGAGTCTTTCAGTAGCTCACTGCCTGTGGCTGATGTATCCTTGTTCTATACACTGAACTCCCATCACATGTCTCTTCCCCTCCTCATCCACATGAATCTTAGCATCATGCCTGCATTCCTTGTCCCATATTCTTCTCCCAAACAATCTTGTCAATGCTTAAACATTTGAATTTCTTTAAGCCCAACCTACTGCTGTCAATACTGATTTTCTTAATCTTAAAAACAGCATCTGAGGTCTAACCTTGTCAGAGCTTAGATGCAGAATAATCACCTTTATGACATGTACAAATGTCACTACACATTTTGATGGCATTCTCACTGTGTCAGAGCAAATCAAATTTCTGGTCTGCTCTCCCTGAAAGTTTTCTTCTGCCTAACTGATTTATAACTTATGTTATATATTATGAATCTTCCCCTCCAAACAATCAGGACATCACTTTTTTTTTTATTTATTTATTTGAGAGAGAGAGAATGAGAGACAGAGAGCATGAGAGGGAGGAGGGTCAGAGGGAGAAGCAGACTCCCTGCCGAGCAGGGAGCCCGATGCGGGACTCAATCCCGGGACTCCAGGATCATGACCTGAGCCGAAGGCAGTCGCCTAACTGACTGAGCCACCCAGGCGCCCCAGGACATCACTTTTTAAAAGTAAATCATTATGGGTGGTTTGCATTCATCTCCAATTATTTATTTTTAAAATAAAGGCCAACAAAACAAAAGGAAGGTTGAATTTGGATGCCCTATTGTGAAGGACAGATTTGCTCAGTTATTTCTGAGGTGGGGATAAGCCAGGGGAATTGCAAATGAAGGGCAGAGGAAAAAGAGGAAGAAGGGGAGCTTTGCTCTGGAACTAACAAGAATAGGGTGAAGATCAAAGGAGCAGGAATTCAGAGGCACAAGAAGAGCCTCCCTTGCATATTTTGACTCCCAGCAGTCTCTCCCACCCACAGCCTTTTCTCAGTAGCAGTGCTGGTATTTGTCAGTACCACATTTCCATGAACCTACTGAAAGCTTCTGACCCAACCCCATCCACCCCCCATAAACCTACAAAGGTCACCACTTCCATTTCTTCAGCTCCTATCTTTATGCTCATACCCTTTAATACAGAAAGGACTACAGAGTATGTTCCTTCTTCCTAATGGCCGTGTAGTCCCCTTGGTGTAAAAGGAAAATACACAGTTCAGCGACCCCACGAGTTACCACAGCTACCCCCGCCCAGGGTCCGAATGTTTACCAGTTTGAACATCAGCACTGACCAAGGCACTGACTGCAGAAAGCTTTAGTAAAAGCTGGAAAGTGGGAGCAGTCTTGGGGGCGGAGCAAGATGGCAGAGGAGTAGGAGACCTGGATTTCATCTGGTCTCAGGAATTCAGCTGGATAGGGATCAAACCATTCTGAACACCTACAAACTCAACAGGAGATCGAAGAAAAGAATAGCAACAACTCTCTAAACAGAAAAGCGACCACTTTCTGGAAGGTAGGACATGCAGAGAAGTGAATCCGAGGCGATATTCAGGAGGATTCATCGGCCGCTTCTGGCATGTGATAGAGCCTGGAGCACAAAATCGGAACTTTTAGAAGTCGGCTCAGCTGAGGGACATCGTTCCAGTGGCTAAGCGGGGGGTGGAACCCTCGCGGGACAGTGTGGTCTCAGGACCCTCGGGGTCACAGAAAGACCGGGGATGCCTGAGTGCGGCAGAGCTCCCGGGAATCGGAGCGGGGAAGCCAGCTGCAGAGACAGAGCCGAGGCACGGGCTCTCAGCTCGGGGTTGCCAGAGACCGTGATCCGCAGCACAGTCGGGCCACTGCTCCTCCAGCAGGGACCCAACAAGTGGCAGATCCAGGGAGACTCCCCTTCCGCCCCTGGGAGGAGCGTCGTGGGAGCGCCCCGCAGGGATCTACTGGGTTTGGAGACTCCACACGGGGTTGGGTGCTAGAGATAGAAACGCTTGGTCACAGGCCAGGTGAGCACGGAGTGCGGCCAGAGACCAGGGAGACAGGAGTGACTGACTGCTTTTCTTTGGGGGCTCACTGAGGAGCGGGGCCCCAAGTTCTCGGCTCCTCTGGGCTGGAGATTGGGAGGCCCCCATTTTCACTCTCATCCTCCAAAGCTGTACAGAAAGCTTGCAGGGAACAAAAGCTCCCGAGAGCAAACCTGAGCAGATTACTTAGTCCGGACAGGGCAAGGGCGGGGCAATTCCGCCTCCAGCAAAAACATTTGGGAACCACGGCAACAGGCCCCTCCCCCAGAAGATCAGCGAGAACAGCCAGCCAAGACCAAGTTTACCAATCAATGAGAACGGCAGAAATCCAGCGCTAAGGGAATAATGCACATAGAATCCATGGCTTTTTTACCATGAGTCTTTAGTCTTTCAAACTTCATTTTTTTATTTTTTTAAGTGTCTTTTTTTTTAATTATTCTTTTTCCCTTTTTCAACCAACATCATATCAATCCCCTTTTAAAAAAAATTTTTTTTATTTTTCATTTTTAGTCATATTCTATCCCTTCATAGTAGTTACCCTTATTTTTGGCATATATATATAAGTTGTTCTCTCTTTAAAATTTTGAGATAGTTTCTTCTAACAGATCAAAATATACCCCAAATCTCTAGTGTATGGTTTTGTTCTACTCTCCTGCCTGATCACATTCTCTCCCTTTTTTTTCTTTCTTTTTTAAATCCTCTTTTCTTTTTTCAAACAACTTCTTATCAATTCCTTTTATAAAATTTTTTAAACTTTTCATCTTTACAGTCATATTCTATCCCTTCATCATATTAACCCTTATTTTTGTACATATGTAAGTTTTTCTTTCTTTAAAATTTTGGGAGGCACTATCTTCTAACAGACCAAAATACACCCAAAATCTAGTGTGTGGCACTGATCTATGCACCAGCCTGATCATATTTGATCATATTCTGTTTTTTGTTTTGTTTTGTTTTGTTCTGTTTTTGTTTGT